>NW_026026317.1:63585-72713 GCF_019186545.1 Solanum stenotomum
GGAATGATCAGCTAGCCAATTTGGAAATTTTGTCCCTCTATAGCCAGTGATTCGGAGTTCTTTTATGTTTGTATTTGGTTGTAGCTCATCAAGTATCTCTCTTTCAGTTTGTGAATTGTCAGCAATACTTCCACTCCACACCAAAGATAACGTTTCAACATGTTCCTTTTCCCTCATGTTTGCCTTCAGAGATTCCCTTCTATCTACCACATGTTGCAACCCTAGAATTGATAGAGGTCCATACAAGTTATGTAGCTCACCCAAATCTTCCATTCTCAAACCACCGCAACCACTTAGAAGAAACTTGGCTCCCACTAGCACATGGAGACTTTTCAACTTGCTTAGATGTAGGGATGTCCTAAAATGAACTTTTCTAATGTCAAGGTGACGCAAGTTGATTAATTTTTCCATCTGCAGAGGTAGCTCCTCAAGATAACTACAATTTGACAAGAGAAGTGTCTCTAAGTTGTACAGTAGACAAATTGAATCTGGCAACTTTTTTATCTTTGTCCAAGAAAGGTCCAAAAACCTTAGGTGCTTTAATTTAATAAACAAGTCATTTGGCAACTCCTCATTCTCATATTGAGACAATGATAGTGCCCTCAAAGATGTTAGTTTTGGCAATATGTCATGCAGCACCCTCTGGCTTAGACGGCATGAATTCTGCTGGATATTGATGGGAAGCAATGTCCTCAGCTGCTCCAATTTGTACAAGGGTTTCAACTTTTCAAAATCACCTTGGCCCATTGAATAGGACATGTGCCGACTTTGTTCCAATATATGAGATGCTTCAATGTCTTCCAACCTCATACACAGATTTGAAGATGCAATTTGGGCCAAATCATTGACAAGGTCATGCATTAAGAATTTCCCCGGATTCCATTCAGAAGACTCTCGGACCTTTTCAAACAATGATCTCGATCTCAATTCGAGAAAGTACTGGTTAGCTGAATGAAACTGCTGTACAAGACCATTAGCAATCCACAGGTGAATAACTTGTTTTTTGCAAAATAGATAATCTTTCGGATATATTGCACAAAAAGCAAAACACCGCTTCAAATGTGGATGAAGATCATTGTAGCTCAACATCAACGCAGCTAATATTCCATTTGAATGACTTGGCAACTCCCATATTTCACTTCTTAAAATGTCTCTCCACTCATCCACCTCTGATTTGGAGCGTAAAATACCAGCAAGTGCCTTTAGAGCTAAAGGCAATCCTTTGCACTTGTGTGCAATTTGTATTCCAACCTCTTCAAGTTCTGGATGTTCCTCAGGATCCCTATTTTCAAATGAATGCCGCTTGAATAGATCCCAAGAGACTTCACTAGACAGAGTCCCCACATTGATTGCCCCACTACCCATCATCAAGGCAACACTCTCCTTTACGTGTCGTCACAATGATCTTACTTCCTACATCTCCTTTTACAAAAAGATTTCTCAAGTCATCCCACTCTTTATAGTTGTCATTCCAAACGTCATCTAGGACAATAAGAAACTTTTTTCCCTTTAAGCTTTCCTTCAATTTGACTTGAAGTTGATTCAGATTATTGTCAACCTTTAAACCAATTTCTTGAAGTAACTCCTTAGTTATTCTGACGGCATCATATGGCTCAGACACACAGATCGAAGCTTTCAAACCAAAATGTTTTTTTACTTTCTCATCATTGTAAACAGATTTAGCAAGTGTTGTCTTACCCACACCCCCCATTCCAACAACAGGAACTACAGTCAGATTCTTTCCATCCTCAGACAACAAACGGTCAATCAATTCCTCTATTTCATTCTGCCTGCCAAAGATTTCAGACTCAACAACCACAGAAGTTGAAAATTCCCTTGTTTCTTGTTTACTCGAATCAAGATATTTTGTTAGATCAAGAAAACCAATTTGCTTTTGCAACTCCTCCAATGTTTCATTGTTTTCTTCCAACTTCTCCTTTATGTTAATAAAAAAATCATCACTCAAGCATAGGTTGCGGTCACTTACCTGTGGGTTGCTTGTTTCTCCAAGATTTTGATGCTGACCTTCCACCTTTAATCTCAAAACCTCATAACGCCATCCACGGCATCTTGAAGCTCACTAAGCCACTGGCTCACGTATGGATTTGATGCTTTCTTATTCTCTGCATTACTTAGCACAGCCTGAAGGCCAAGCAAAGTCATCCTCAGCTTCTTTAAGAGCCGAACATCACGCTTGTCCCTCTTAAACATCTTCAATAGATCACCATTAGGAGCAAGCCTATCAAAGAGAACATTCAAAGCTGAAGAGAGAAATGCACCACCAACTGCTAAGCCAATATCCATTTCTGAAAGCTGCAATACAAAGCAAAGAATCAAAAAATGGACAAGAATGGCAAAAATTAAAGATGGTTGTCTATTTTTGCTAGGAATTAAGAGATTGAATTTACCTGCTGAATGTTAGAGCAATATGCAAACAATACGGTGTTCTTAATTTGCAATTGCTATACCAATAACTATCTCTTTGGTCAAAGAAAGAAAAGAGAAACAGTCTTTTTTTCTCTTTTCAAAAAGATTGCAATTTTCCACAGCTTAGCTGTCTCCATCTTCACTTTTTATATATTATCTCTTTTTTCTTGACTTGACTATCAAATTCCATATAATAATAATTTATTATTGGTAGACACAGCCATTATATAAAGGAAATGAGTAATATAATAATTCTAAGACAGTAGGATTTGATTATTGGGTGTGTCATGCTCAAGTGACACATTTTATTCACTTGCAAAAGTGATTCCGGAACTGACTGCCGAGTGAATCTCATATCATCACTCAATTAATGATTTTTTACATAGTCACTCAATTATTGATATTTTACCTACAAAGTTACCCAACCTATTTAATTAATATTTTTCCATTAAAATTTATTGACATGAATTTTTTATTTAAAACCAAAATTGTAAAAAATAAAAAGATACTCTTTTCCCTTCTAAATTATCCTCTCTTGTCCAAAACTCTTTCTCCTCTACATTCTTTACAATTCCTAATGTTTACAATTTCATGTCAATAATTTAGAAAAAAATCAATTAAAAAAATAATTGCATAGATGAGCCTTTATATACAGATCTGGTACTCAAATTTCATGCCTTGCAATGTACTATAACAAACCACCACGCTCCACATCCACCATTCTCATGGTTGTGCACTAGACACAACTGACCTCTAGCGAACACTGCAAATACGGAGGATATTGGGTGGCTTTGATACCATTGATACAATCCAGAGAGAACCACACCCCAAAAAAACTAGCTATTGAAGTGAGAGAGACGGAGAGCCTAAGGCTATATAAGACCTACATCAACACATTTATATACCGAAGTGGACTCAAGTCTCATACCTTGCAATGGACCTTAACAGAATGCCTGTGCAATAATGCTGTATCTCAGGACCAAGAAGCACATTAATCTCTGAATTTCTCAAATCGAAGAACAACCTCTCTAAACATACACATGTCTCAGGATCCTTAAGATTCACCTCAACGCATCTTCAAACATCACAATCCGTTTTTCCTCATAAATTAGCATTATATAAATAACATGGTCGGATCATACGACCAATCAATTTCATGTGCTCTTATCAGAATCATATTACGAAAAAAATACCTGAATAAACATTAACACAAATCTTTGAAGATTTGGCTCAATTTATATTACAATTCAGTTTCCTTTCACCGAGAGCATTTTGAGTTTTGATCTTTAATCGTCATGTCCATAGGGCCTCCCACACTGATCCAGAGTTATCATCATCTAAGAAGCTCATAGGGATATTATGAGTGAAATTATCCAAAGATTGTTGTGGTGGTGATATTGCTTGTGGAGATTGGCCCATTTCCATGCAAATTAGTTCCAACAGATGAGCTTGTTGGCATTGCATGTTGACAATCTCGGCTTGTGCCTTTGCCAATTGTGCTTGGAGATCACTCACTTGCTTTTGTAGATGGAAAATTGACCCTGCACAACCATATACAGGATCCCTCAGTCTAGCATTTGCCTCGTACACCATGCTGCTTACAGCATCTGCTCTTTGAGATTCCGGCAATTCCTAATTAAACAAGATTTGAAAAATTTAACATGATGTTTGGATTTCACTATACAAGTGAATAAGGAAAACATAATTGTTAAAATAAGAATTTAACTTGTTAGACAACTAAGGAAATTATGAGAGAGAAGGGTTCTGTTAGATAATAAGCCACATGTAAATTATCTTGGAAAACTAAGAGAAGTCACAAGGAGAAAAATGAAGATGTAGATGCAAAGAGAAGAAGAAATATATATAGTAATATAGGGATGAAAAGAGTGAATTGTTTTTTTAAGTTATCTAGATTGTCAGTATTAAGAATTTTAAACCATTAGATCACTTTTATATGAGAACTACATCAAAACTCCTTAAAATGTAAGATTTGTAATCTTAAAAATAAACAAGTCACCTACTATAATACATGAAAGTGACTCAATAATGTGAATTTTTCTTACACCAACCATGTTTATTACTTGAACTCCTTAATAAATAATGGGATTTGGTTGTTACTTCTCATTATAGATCAATCCCCTGTACACCACCAAAAGGAAAATAGTATAGGGATTTTTCCGTGTTTGCTACTATAGGGGCTCGAAATCAAGGCCTCTCTTACTACTTGAAACTAGTACCTTTAATGGTATACACGTCAAATTGATTGTTTAAGCTTCAACTTCTTTCTCTGTTTCATCTTCAAATTCGGTGATTACGTTCTAATACAAGAACAACTTTTCCACCGGTAATATTAGCATACAATCTCTAGCTAATCAGAACGCTAATAAACATGGCAAACCCGGCCCCTCAGAAATGCTTAGGAGGATTCTATCAATTACCTGTTTGTCCATGGTGATATAACCACCAAAACTTGGAGAATGATATCTGGATTTCTAGGGACTGACACCAGACATTCCAACATCAATAATTTCTTAAACAGCTGGTGGACTACTGAACCGAACAATTTGGTGCATAGATTGTTTTTGCAGATCATTCCTACCATTGTGTGTTGGAGAATTTGAAAGGCCAGATGTGAAAAAGTATGGCCATAAAAATATTTCAATATCTAGAATCGGCACCAAATTCCTTTTCAATTAAAAATCTACAGATAACAGTTGAATTGGCATAAAAATGTAGAATTGTCCTCAACTACAAGCGCAGAATCACCAGTAAGATGGTTCACTGCAACAACTCTCAAGACAGTTCTACCATAGTTCACACTGATGGAACCAGCAGGGTAGGGATCTGGAGCAGGGGGGATGGTTAAGAGAAGAAACAGGAAAATGATCACGGTTTTTGCCAACCCACTTCATTTCTCAACTAACAATTATTGTGAAACACAGACAACTCTTTTTTGGTGTTACTTGGTGTAGGAATCATATACCAGTTAACTATATTTTACTATTATATTCTATGATCCTAGTCGAGATGATCAAAGGCAACATCAAACCTCCATGGCATCTCCAAAGGGATGTGGAAAAGATTCAATATATAATCAGGAACAGAAATTCCCAAATATCCCACTGCTATAGAGAAGAGGACAGGATAGCAGATGTTATGGTTAAACATGGTACCCTACTAGATCATAATGCCATCTCCCACAAGGAAAGAGACGACAACTTAGACTGGACAAAATGGGATTCCCCATCGTTCAAAATAAGAGCTGAAAAACATACAGGACGGCACTTTGACCCTCCTTGAACTCTTCAATAAGAACATGCTACTAGAAAAGCATCTAGTAGACATGCTCTTTTTGGTGAAACATTCCTTTGGAATGTACCCTGCTGGCCTCTTATCCTTCTAAGATTTCCCCGTATGTAGTCTTTCACTACTCTTTGTTGGTTTATAATAAACTAGATAGGGGCCAAGGTCAAACCTCCCATCACCACACGAGGTGAAAGCCTGGATGAATGAATTTAAGTTTTTTTTTTTAAAATTCCAATATTTGCCTACTTACACTTCTACAACAAATAAACATCGAAATATTCCTAATAACCACAATGGTCTAATGAATGTGAACTTGTTTTGCTTGTGAAATATAAAATAAAGTTCACTTAAACTGTTTCAAGGAAAACACCCTTGGTAGATACTTATTTGTGCCAAATATTACACCAAACAAACAAAATTTATTATTGTTAGGTGATTTAATTTTGGTGAAATTATGCATTAATTACTCAATACAGTGAAGCAATGAATATACGTACATACACATATCCTATATTCACTTGTTTGGTGTAAACATCCCATGGACACCGAGTAAGGTTTTTAGTTTTTACCACCCTAATATGGTGGGATCAAAGATAGAATATTTGTGAAGTATAAGTGTGTAATTGGTAATTGGAAAATAGGTCGGGGAACATTTGGCTATTTTCTCTTAATAATTACTAAAACTACAACAAATAGTAGATATGAACCCATAACTTGAAAGTAGTATATTTAGTTATATATTCCCTTCTTTGCTTTAGTTGGCATCTATACCCTCCAATTTTAGGTGTGCACAAGTACTCACTTAAACTTGTATAAAAATTGAACAAGTAAACTCGTACATTGGCATAATACACGTAGGACACAAATTGTCCAGTAGAAACGTCACATAGGACGCATGTGTCTATTTGTTCAATTTTACGCAAGTTAAAGTGTCTACTTAGGCTAAAGATATCAGTTGAGGCTAAGTTAACAGGCACGCTAATGAATTAGGCCAATTAGTTAATGCTAAGAATCTCAATAACATTTGCTCGAATCATAGATTTATCTTAAGAAATTCACCAAATATATAAATAAAATTGATTTGTGAACCTAACTATAATCATATAATAATAAATTGAGATCGCAATAGAAATCATAAATTTCAAAAGTGCACCTGCAAGGACTTGATGACATTGCTAGCACCATAAACACGATGGACAGTGCTGAAATTGATGGTATCATTAGGAGGAAACCAAGGTGCCAACACGCAATTCTTTGCACAGTTCCGACCTAAGAACTTACAGGCGGCACAAGAGCTGGTCACCGGCGAAAAAACGTAGCGAGAGGATGAAGGTAATGAAGCTACGGCAGGCGGTAGATCGGTAGGTGGAGAGTTAGGAGAAGAGGAAGACAAAGACACGGCGGAGGATGACGGCGACGGCGGCGGCGACGGCAGCGATGAAGGTTCATAGTTAGTTGATGCGTACTCCATTTTCGTTTTTTTTTTTTTACGTGTAGCTTATAGAAAATGATTTTGGTGGAAATAATTTAGCTATTTGAACCCATTTTATATGCGAATTTGATCCAACAGTAAATTTTACTTAATAAATTTATAAAACATGTATAAATATNTACAGTTTTAATAAATATTAATTTATTATAAATTAGCTCATAATAAATTAGCTGATAATACCCAATTTAATTCTCCAGAAACCAAACGTTGCCTCAGCCTCATCGTTCAACGTAACAGAGACGTAGAGTTTCTGCTCAAACTCCTCGATCAGTGCAACAGACCTTTTTCGACGCTCAGGTTCAGCTGATCGAAAGCCTTTACAGATACTTCAGGCATCTATATAAATGTCTCCAACAAGTTGTTATTGCCCATTAATCTGTTACTCTTTCTGTGCCTCAATCAAATACAACATTGTCAGGTAAAAAAAAAAAATTCTCCTCATATTGTTGTTTAATCAATAAGTACGGTCAGTAAAGTACCCCACAGATTGTTGTTTAATCAGTAAGTATGGTCAGTAAAGTAAAATTTCTATCTGTTACTTCTTGATTCTGCTAGAAAGCATGCATTTTAAGTCGTTAGCAATTTTTTTTCTTTATGATCCGCATGTCTGGGATCTGTATCAAATACGAAAGTTGTTAGCAATGTTGTGCCTAATGGTTCTCTTTCCTATGCAACTTCTAACAGCAGCTTATTGGAAACTTTTGCACGAATCTGATCCTGCCGCGGTTCAGGTAGTCCTAAAAGCTCCATTATGATTTTAATGTAGGAACTCTTTTTTATTGTTCCAGAAGGACCTTGTCATTTGTTTATCTTCCTCCCATTTTTACTGATTGAATATAAGTTTATAGTTGACATTGTGAGTGTTCTAATAAAAGAAATTTGATTGCAATTTTGCTCTACGATTAGTTGAATATCTACCCTAAATCCCACTTGTGGAACTACACTACGTATGTTGTTGTTGATTGGTTAGATATGTAGATGGTCCATCATTTAATCCCACTTGTGGAATATTTTCCTTTTATGATGAGTTGGAGCAATTGTCAAAGTTTAGCGATCATTTTATCTGAGTTGTTGTTTAGCCATCTGGATCCTCTTATCCCATTTTAATTGTCCTTGAGAGTATTTTCCAGAATTGCCAGTGTGTCCTTTTCTGTAGTTAGCTAATCATTGCCTTCAAGAATCGCCATGAAAAAATAGAACTTTACTCTGCTTTTACTACTGAACGAGTAGTTGCAGTGCTTCACGAGCTCCTTAGTTTGACTATGGAAAAGAGGTTGACATCTGCTCAAATAGATGCATTTCATTCCGAGTTACAGTTACCAGCTAGACTTTTGCTTTGCTTAATCAAACAACATGGTATATTCTACATCACTAATAAAGGTGTCAGGAGTACCGTGATAATTAAAGAGGCTTATGATGGGTCTAATTTGATTTGTAAATGCCCTAGGTTATTATTTAAAGACAAGTTTATAGCACTTACAGTAGGAAATGATATTGTATCAGTGCTCCGACTTAGTTTATTTAATGAAAAGAGTGGTTTGACATTGTAGTGTGTTCTTTTTACCCTGTTTCTCAAGGGTGTTGATCAGTATTGTTGCAGTGTTGTTCTTGTCAAGAGGGATATTTTGTGGCTTAGGGTGTGTTTGGTATGAAGGAAAATGTTTTCCTAGAAAATGTTTTCTTGGAAAACAAGTTGGATTTTGACTTATTTTTCCATGTTTGGTTGGTGAGTAGAAAATATTTTTCGAAAAAGATTTTTTGTGTTTGATTTATGAATGAAAAATGTTTTTGAAAAATTTCTTTTATTTTTACTAGAGTAGAAAATAATTTTTGAAATTGAAAATATTTTTTAAAAACAAACTTAATTTTTTTTTGGGGTGGGGGCTGGTAGGGGGTGGGGGGG
>NW_026026317.1:73597-93348 GCF_019186545.1 Solanum stenotomum
TTTTTTTTTTTAATTGGAAGTTGGAAGAGAGTTTGGAAAATGTTTTCCTTAAGTTTTGAAGGGAAGTCATTTTCCTTAAATTTGAGGAAAATGAGTTGATTTGGAAAACATTTTCCAAAACATTTAACCCAACCAAACATGAGAAAATTGGAAAACATTTTCCGGAAAATGTTTTCCTTCATACCAAACACACCCTTAATGTCACAATGAAATCTGGTTCTCGCACTCTTCATGAAAGTATAACAGGCCTCTGGCAATGTCAAGTTCTGTGTCACTTCTTAGCTTCTAGCTTGGTCTTTGTCCATCGCAAAAGATCAAATTTGACACTGCCCCATTTTTCAATAATTCATAAACAACAAGCCCGTTGCTTTTTCCATTGCAGAAGCCTAACAAATGAACCAGATTTTTCTAATGTGTTATGCCTATCACCCTTACTTCTGCCAAAAATTCTTTATCATCACCTTGTTCAATTCCATTTCCTAATTTCTTCACAGCAACTTCAACTTCTTCATCCTCTAACTTGAGAATTCCGCTATAAACACCACCAGAAGCTCCTTGGCCTAATTTATTCTTGATACAGTTGGTGGCTTCGTGCAGCTGCTGGATCGAAAATGCCCTTAAATACATCGCAATTGCCTTTCTTTTTGGAGGGGTTTTGGCATCTCTATATTTCTTCATAAAAGTGTGCTAATATATAGCAATTGCTGCAAAAAATTGAGTTATGAGTCAAAGTCGGAACGAGTGTGCTGAAAATCTTTATCATTTTTAATAAAGTATGTTGACAAAGGCACTTGGTGATTTCTTCCTAATTGGCCAAAGCTTTGGTCGATAGAGTTACCTGGTGTATGTGCTTGTGAGATGAGGCTTTTTAACATAATGCACACTTCTACTACATCAATACTATTGCCCGCACTCATAACAACACTGCTTTACAAATGCCTATCGAGAGAATGAGACAACTTAGCATGGCTCACACGTGCAACACACGTGTCCATGACTAGTATATATATAAAGGAGAACATTATGCCCGCCTACATGGCACCACCACAAACCAGAATTCCCTTTTAGTTTATTTATTTCCAAAACTAGCCTTTCCTTTTCATGAAAAGTTGTGACTTTTATGAAGAGTTGCGACTTTAATGAAGAGTTGTGACTTTTATGAAAAGTTGTGACTTTTATGAAGAGTTGGAACTTTTATGAAAAGTTGAAACTTTTATGAAGAGCTGCGACTTTTATGAAAAGTTGTGATTTTTATGAAAGGTTGTGACCTTTCCGAAGGATTGCAACTTTTCCAAATAGTTGTAACATTTCCGATAAGGCACAATAAACATTGTTCACACTACCCTTTGTTGTCTATAAATAGAGAGATTCTTCTCATTTTAAAACAACGAAAATTGTGAACCTCTTCTTCTTCACAATTAAATATTTGTGTACTTTACTCATGTTGAGTGGCTCACTGATACCATTGCTTATGTTACAGATCCCGTTACGTATTTTTACAGTCATTAATTTATGCTTATGTTATTAAAGATAAATGATAAGATGTAATAATTTTCATTTTCCTTTACATTATTAATGTTTGTTACTACGTAATCTTGTATGTAAGATAATATTGTGTTTTAGTTTTAATGACATATAGGTTTTAAGTATTATTTTATAAATTCTGTGATATTAAATTCCCACGCGAAGCGCGGGTAATTTTACTAGTTTTTTTTATAATTATCACATACTACACTGATCATACTAAACTTTTTAAAAATGCATACCAAATACCATGAAACTCAAGCCAGTGTTATAAAATTTGATTTCGATATGGTATTCGGTGTTGACACCAAATTTTGTCTCTCCTTTCTTCTAATTTATTTCGTTGAGCTTGTAAATTAGTAATAAGTTGAATACTTTATAATTCACTATTATTTTTCATTTATCACTATTGCTATCGTAATTATCTATATTACTTTAACTTTTATTATTTTTTGATTATCTTCTTTAGTATCATTTTCACTATTTCAAAATTATAGTTTTTATCAATGTTACTATTAGTACTTTATTGTCGTCTTCTTTAAAATAGATTGTCATTACTTTATTTCAAATTTTTTACTTACTAAACTTTTTACGTAATATATATTATACTAATTATTGAATTAGAAGCTCAATTGAATTAATTTAAAGAAGAAAGAAGGCCCAAAATGCTCCAACAATTCAGTAAATTCGGCTATATTCCAGCCCATTTATAAGTCTAAAATATTCAGCAATTTGGCTATACTCTAGTACAGCCCAACGCAGCAGCCCAACTAAAAGAACAGGTCCATTACACTTAACATCTTAATCTAGCCCTATTTTTCATACTACAGATCAGCCGCTACAAGTTACAAACGTCATTTTTCTCCCTCTTCTATTTTGGTGAAGAAACGCATACAACTTTCAACAATGGCGGACTTCAACCACTCCTTTTTCGTGCAAGTCTCGACAGCTTCCTCTCCTTCAAAGATTCAGTCAAACATGAGTCCAAAGAACTTTTAAAACTTCTGATTTTTCTACAGAGAAGGCAGATTCAACAGCCTTTTCTTTCAAATTTCAAACGGGTCTTTTGACTCAACCAAACCTTTATCGAGCCCCAAAATTCCAGCTTTCATCTCCAATAAATACGACCTCATATCTTCAACAAAGAAAAAAGATATACAGACAAGAACACCACCATATAGGGTCGAAATTACACATATCATTTAGCTACCATTATCCTTATTGGAACTCTTGCATTTTTCGTTTACTTTTTTTTAACTCATTTTGTTTGAAGTTTGAATCTGTTCATAACGAGAGAGTAGATTCAAAGCCGACGACCTCGGTTCACTGCCCCACAATCGGTAATCTCAACTGCCTTTCTTTGTTATATTTTTTACCATTTTTGTTCAGCGTATTGGTGCTAGTTTATGAATTCATGTTAGTCTTTTGTTATTCTATATGAAAGCTACAAATGTTTATATATAGTTCAAGGCTTGTGTTTTGTCATATATATATATTTCTATTTGAGTCTGTTGATTCTTAGTAAGTATTGTTACTTAGAAATCTATTGTAAATCGATAATTATCACTGTTTTGGCTGAAAATATTCCCGGTCGACTCTTAATGATTTTATTTGTTTAAATGACTAGTTCATGAGAATTTGGTTCACAAAATTACTAGGCTGAATGTAGTTGTGTTTCTCACTTTAGTTCACTGTTTTGGGCCTTCTCTTTCAGTTCATAAGTGATCAAGAGTTGAGATTTTATCAAATGTTAGATGAGAGAAATGTTACCAGAGAACTTGAGTTGTATTCAATACCTACTCTTGATGTTGAAAATCACTTTTGTTAATATCAAACTATGCTACTATGTGTTGGATCATTGTGGTCTTAAGTTTATTTTTTAAATACATGTTGAATGTGGAAAGAATTCTAGTTTTACTTTATTTACAATTTTGCTTAAGATTAAGAGATAATTTATTGTCTAACTCGTGTGTCTCTTTCTTTTCTTTGTTTACATGTACACCACCGAGTCGAAGAGTCTCAACTTTAAGACTCGATGTCCCCGCAAGACTCAAAACGTGCATTACATCTATGTGTATTTCTCACACCCTGGAAACTCCATCGAGAAGAAACACAAGAGAAAGTGACAAGCGCTCGACTTTACTCTTCTTATAGTTGCTTATTCCTATCTTTCTTTATGTTATTTGCTATGAATACTTGTGTGTTTATTTTGATAAACTTTGTTTGACATATTTAGAAGTTAAATTGATTTTTGATAAAAAATAATTTAGAAAGCATTTAGTTATTAATGTGGTCAAACTTAGAGTTGAATATTTCTAAGATAGTTTTGGGTCAATCTTGGAGCCTTAAATTATTAAAAATAATAATTTGTTTGCAAATTGTAATAAGTCCAGAAGATTGTTTTAACTCAATTTGACATACTGGATCACTTTGATGATTTCTTTTAAAACATAAAGATCTTTTCAACAACAAATTGTTTTCAAATATGTAAAACTACTACTTTACGCTTTTAAACACTACTTTATCTTCTTATTTTAAACTAGTCAATTATTTTACGCTTTATCACTAATTTTCACTTAGCCTAATTAATTATTTAAGTTCAGCCGGTTAACCATTTTTAATGGATCTTAAAGGATGCCTCACCCCTTTCCTTTAGATTAATTGAACCTGTACCTAGAATCTCATGTTTAGTAAGACCTTAAAATGGAGTTTAACTTTAGACAAGACTTTAATCAATTTAGGTGTCCTAATTCACCGTAATAATTAGGTGGCTACTTCTTAAGTTAGTTAATAATTTAGAAATCACCAGAATGTTGTACACTATTTTGACCCGGTTAAAATGGGGTATAACATTCGGTATCTATCATACCATGACATGTAGTAGGTGGATGTGAATGTGAATTAGCAAAACTTATTTCATCTCCCAACAGGATTCTAAAAGCTTGATATCATTAAGTAGTTCTTTTCTGTTTGATATCTTGAAAGTGTAGATCATGATTCATGAGCATGATATCACATCATTTCATACATTGAAAAGCATAATATCTAAGAGATAAATCACTAAAATTGTGATAACATTAAAAGCTGAGGTACCAAAATGGTCATTACAAAGCAAACTGATTATAAGTTGAAGTGATATCCTAAAAACTAGTCCAGCACTTAAGCAAATGACTCAGTTTGAACTGTTCCATTTGAGACGGTTATGCACGAGAGAAATTGCGTAATAATCTACTGTAAACTGACGAGGCACTCTGGTGTATCGAGAAATTTTTCAAAAAATGTGTGAGCTATCTTAGCCTGATTTCAATCTCCAATCTAGAAGCAGAGGGACAAGAAGAGTCGATTTTTCGTCCTTTGAGATCGAATGTTTGTATTTCAGTGTATAATACTCAGTCAAGGGAATAAATCTTGAATGTCAAGGATATCAGCTAGGACACCAGCTGCTGTGGTATCATTTCCTACTCCAGCACCTTGGATAACCAAAGGTTGTTTCTCGTAACAACGGCTGTATATCTCCACCTGCAGACGAACGAATTGCAGACATTCAATCATCGTAGTCATTCTTCGACAAAAGCAAGTCATTAATCTTACTGATTGTATGACCTCCTAAGTACAAGGGATACATTTTACGATTAAGGTAGAATCAAAGCATTTAACTGCACAAAGTTTTTCAGGGCGACAACGAGATGATGCGTAAAGAGTAAAGATAAAGTAAGGCGTTAGCCTAGGCATGGGTAATGTACACAAAAGTGTGTTCAATAATCAACTTTTCCCCAAGCAGCAGACAGCCAGACACTTTCTTCTGTGCTATTTGTTTTCAGTGAAGCTGTTTGTAGCAGTTGATTTTGTGAAAAATTAAAGTTGATTTTATGGAGGTACCAAAAATATCTTAGATATTTAGTAGAATTTGGTAGAGTAAATTATCTTTGATATTTATACTTAAGAAAAATCTAGATGTTCTAGATAATTAGATATTTATAGTAAAGTATAGAAATATCTAGATCCTTGTTACATAGTTAGAAGATAAGGTATCCAGATATTTCTTGTAGATGTATCTAGAATAATTTCTAGAAGCATCCCTATACAAGTATAAATAGGGTGACATTATTCTTGACAATGCATTGAAGACATTGTTATTTCTTTATTAGAAAAGGAACTAATATAATCCTGCTGGAAACAGAATTACGCCTTCACAATGGATTAAAATATTGATGTTATCCTTGGTAAAGGCACTAGAATCTCCTTAAAAGTTTACTTGCCACAAACACTACATCTTATGTGCAAGCAATTAGGTGTTATCTCACTTCAGTTGAGGATGTATTGTTGTAATCTCTTTATGTGGCCTTCGGCAATCTTCATGTCACGAGCTAAGTTTTGGGTGGAGTTAAACCTGAGAGGAACACTTGCCTGACAGGAAAACGAGTAGAAATTTGGATAAATGTATGAAGATGCACTGTAAAGTAGCATATAAAAGAAGAATTCATGTGTAAGACATTTGTCTCACACATTCTCTTAATCGCTTCTCTGACTTCTCTCACATTCAAATTAGTCCTAGACAAACTTCCTAAGCAGAAGGCCAGAAAATATTATTGTACCAGAGGAACACTTGCCTGACAGGAAAACGAGTAGAAATTACTCATAGAAAGAGTAACATAAAACAAAAAAGTAAGACTACGCTTAATTAGAAATAGATAATATCATATTTTCAATAACCACTTTTCTGTTTTTGTATGTCATATCTTCAATTCTCATATGGTGATTTTACAAACATTAATAGCGTAGTTGTAACTTATCACCTGGTTCAATGTAGCCAAGGCTTTTAGCAGCATTAACGACTGGGCTGAATGGCTTTCCATCCTCAACCTCACTCATTACATACCCCAGGGTACCTGTTAGATACCAAGATATATGACATCTTACCATCAAATGCTTCTGATGTTTATAACAAGCAAGATAACCACTAGGGATAATCAATTGCTCTTGCATATAAAAAGGTGTTTAGCTTTTTTGTCTGCCTCCTTTACCTATCAAAGTTTCTGTTAACATTGTAGATGAAACTCTCTTACCTCTTTCACACTGTGGGTCTATGTCTTCATCCCGGATTCTTCATGATAGATTCCATTTTCCTCCTATAAAGAAATTTTTCTCAGTCACCTTCCAGCTAACTATCTTCGTGTCATCTTTTCTTCTTCTGAGTGTCGTATCCATGATCAGCGCACGGGAAGGATCGTTGGCTGGAAGAGGACCTCTGGGCGACGGAACCTCTCAGCACCAAAGTTAGTAACTTGTCCATCAGGCAATTCATAGTCAAATGCCACATTGGAGGCTGGAGGCAGGAGGATGGTGATTCACCCTCCCTCCTCTCTAGTTCATGCATCATATCAGCTTCTGGCTTCTACTAACAAAATAAATAATGAGCTCAGTTCCGCATAGAATATCCTTTAAAAGCTAGGAATTAAGCAGCAAAATATATTGTTTTGCCTAGCTTTTTTAGAACATGTTGATCATTCGACGTTTTTCCTTTCCAACATTAGACCAAACATATGCATAAACTTGGGTCAGAAATTAATTCAGTGAAATGTGAATTAGGCGACATCAACTTAGCAAACACTTCATAAAGGCATTTGACAATTTCTCATCTTCTATAGAATTGAGGCATGTATTATAACCCAATCAGAAGACATGTAAAACTAAAGATAAATAAAGAAGATCAGCAGAAAAATAAATATTTGAATCAACAGATGCCAATCATATGTTACACAACTTTCGAACAATGAAAACAATATTTTCAAAAGCAATTTCCCACTTTAAGTATCTAAATAGCAGTAGAAAACCGATATACTCCAACATCATTGAGATGTAAGGTGGGGCAAAACCAATATAAGCGTTGTGGTGAGGAAGAAAGAAGAAAAAATATTTGTACCTTTGTAACTTTCTTACATCTATCGGAGCCCCACTTGTTTTAATCATTTAAGGTTCTCCCAATCAACATTTATGGTTTGAGCAATAGACACTCCACACTGATCAACAAGGTTTAAAAATGGAAAAGAATTAACTAAAAAGGAAAGTGAAGTAAACAAAAAATAAAAAACTTCTGAGGGAAAAGAATAACTTACATCTGTTGGAGAGTCATTTGTTTTAATCATCACATGCATTCGAAATCGATATATAAGATGGGAATTTGAGCAATATTTGGCCAGTATTTCCCCTTGTTAAATTTTAGTAGTGGTTTGAGCAATGGGCAGTCGTAAATATCTAGTTTAGAGAGGGAAGAGGGCATCTCTTTTAATGGAAGGGATTGGAGCTTAGAGTAAATCCAAATTTAGTCAGACTCGAACGTGAACACCAAACACCGAATGAGAAAACAATATATCCACTATAAATATATATAACACGTTGCTAACTACGAAAATAATATACATATCCATCTTCAGTTGCAATTGTTGTTCAAAATCATCTAATCAGATCTCCATCAAATGTCTTCAAATTTTGTAGAGTCAATCTCTTTAGACTATTCCAACAAATCTAAACAACACTTCAAATTTCTCACACACACACATAAAACAAAGACACGATTTGAAATTCAAATCCACTTCTTCGAGCTTATTCAATCATCGCGAGTTATCTTTCTAATTTGATTTTCCGTACACAAATCTTACAAAATCAGTATTCTAACCACTAGTTGAGTCCCAAACATATTTACAAATCGAGTTTGTCTACTTACAAAAGACGATTGCACTGGAAACATGAAATAGTATCAACAGTATAGCCCCATCTCGAAGACATGCCTATAACAGCAGACCTGAGTTCACTGTGGATGACATAGTAGCTTTAGCGGAAAGAACAAAAAAATAAAAAAGAACTCGTGAACAGATGTTAAAAATAGCAGCAACACCTTAGAAGCACTTCTTGTGGACAATGGATGGACCAGACTTGTCGTACTCGCCCTTCAAAATCCACATCTGATTAAGCACAAAACATGTTCAAGTTAGCAACATGTACAGTTCAAAATAAAGTTTAAAATTGCAAAAGTATATGCAAGAGAAGATATCTGAAGACAGTGATTTTATTACTCGTTGGATAAACACCCTGCAAATGTATATCTGAAGCTCTTACATCAAGCATTGCCCTGTGTAGTTGTCTGGTCACTATCCAAGAAATATAGAATTATATAACATCTAATTATTCTGACAATGGAAGTTGCACTTATTTCCTAACACTTGTGATTGTTATCCCTGATTATCTTTTAAAAAATTTAGATTCTCTATGAAGCTTAAATATAAAGCTATGTGTTTGATGATGAGCACAACATCATCATATATCATCATATCATATCATATATCATATTATATTAAATGTGGAAAGGTTCAAAATACAAAGTTGAATTACCATTTAATCCCTAAAATAAATCAAAATAATATAAAACAAATAAATAATAGATAACATCCTTTAAATGTTAAATAATCATTTTAAAAGAACATACAAAAATTAACTTATATCTATCATTCCTTTTACTCCCATTTAATTCTCTTCCAGTTGTTAGTCAATTTTTTTGAAGAGTTATTATCAGTTTCACCAACTGATGTACGTGTAACGTGACCATCAAACTTCTCTCCAATAAGTATATTGATTTTCTTAATGTCCTGTCATATACTAATGTGACCCCTCAACTTCTTCCTTAACTATATATGTAATTGCAAAATACACATAGGGATAAAGTTCAAGCAGTTGGATAATGTCTATTAGTCCAGATTTCTTTTAATGGTAAGTAAATAGTATGTATAACTTATAAATTTGTTGTTCATATTTTTTGCATGTATATAGTACTTAGTTAATATTTTAGATTATTGTCTTTTCCTATTAGGGTCGTTCTAATATTTCATTTTTTTAATAGGGAAAGCATGACAAAAAACTATATTATTAGAATAACAATATTAATTATATGTAGATTGTGAAAAAGGATTGTTGGAGTTGATACTTCCACTATATTCTCATATGTTCATATCAAGTTTCTTATTCTTGATTGATGGGTACACCTTCCACCTGATCTTTTATATAGCTTAAATCTTTATGAAATATTGAGTTGTTCAATTTTGCAGGTTTACACTATATCTAATCACTCATTCAACAAAGAAGTAATTTTATTAAGCTATCTGCTCATCAATTTCAGTTTGTATTTTTATCATTAAAACTTTATGTTTATACTGCAGTAATTAGTATGATCTATAGTGTATGTACTATATGGGTTATACGTGCAACGCGCGTGAAGTGCGAAGTTTCAAAGTATAATGTTGAATTACCATTTTATCCCTAAATTAAATAAACAAAATTATAAAATATTTAATTAATTAAGTATTATATATATATATATATATATATAAAATATTTGTAATATCAAACTTTTCATGTACCATATAACCATTAATTTTGGTAACTTATATACATTGACACAAAAAGTGCAGAATTTTAAGAGTAACATTAGGTAATAAAATATAGATTATTATAATTACATTAGGTAATAATGTTTTCCATTTCAATATTTATTTTTTCTTTCAATCAGGTTTTGTGTTCCTCAAATTACGAGACCGAATCAATGATCTTCTATTCCTTTAAGGTAAATCTCAGAAACAATTTTTGTTTTGTTTCCTTTCTCCAATTTCAGGTGAAATTCAGCATGTAAATTCAATTTTATGTTAATAAATTTTCTTTTCTTATGTCTCTCAATAATCTTTTCTTATGTAGTACTTAGTAAAGTACTGCTTGAACTAAGGGTCCATGGTAAACAACCTCTCTATATTTACAAGGTAGAAGTAATGATGCATATGTATAAATACTTTTAAGACATCACTTATATGATTATATTGGATATGTTGTTATTGTAGTAGCATTTTCTTATATGTTTTCATTTTCCAAGGATACTTTATGGTAGCAATTTCTTTTATTTTTAAAAATAATGTGAAATGAATAACTACCAACAAAAATTCAATCATGTACAAAATTTATAAAATAGTAAGAAACAAACGTGCAACACACGTTCCTAGAAATCAGTATTACTGAAAGTGGGAAGCTCCAACCTTTAAAGTTGAATTACCATTTTACCCCTTCATTATATTAAAATGTTATAAATTATTTAATTAATTAAATAGTCAAAATAAAATTATAATTCACCCAAGGCTTAATTACATGTTGTAAGTTCAAAAACAAAATTATGCGTGTTTAGATAAACAAAACATCAAAACATTTCAAATTCTTGGATACGTTAATTTAGAAACAGTTAATATTTAAAGAAGGCTACTTTTTTAAATGTTGTCATACTAAATGTGTAACATCCGGCAATATGAAATAATTGAAGAGGCTTAGAATTGGAAATTTTCATTTTTTTGGAAAGAATTTAAAGTTTTGGAAAATTTTGGCTAAGTATGGAAAAGGTGAGTTTTTGTCCAACTTTGATCAGTCGTAACTTCTAGCTCATGATGAGTTAGAAGTATGTCCAGTTATGGTTGCATAGCCCTCGGAACGATATTTCCAACGCCGCCGAGTTTGCTCAATTCGGAGTTCGTATGAGCGAGTTAGGGCCTTTGAAAGTTGGGCAGTTGACAAGGAAATCCGTCCGGGAATCATTAAGGGCATTTTAGTCTTTTCCCTAGCCAATTCTTTTGGGATTATATTGTTGTATAGGGCTGATCTTTGGATCATTTTGTTCCATTCTAAGAGAGTGAAGGCTAGGGCTTGAGGGTGAAGAAGAGAGGAAGAAGAGAAGAAGAGAAGAAGAGAACAAGAAGAAGAGGAAAATCGAGGAGATCAACAAGTTTCACCAAGATCATCGTGGATTTTCGTCGGGGGTGATCCCTAACAAGGTATGTGAGCTTTTAGTGTTGGGTGATTCTTTCCCCCACACACCTAACCCCTTTTATTCATTAAGAAAGGATTGGCTTTGTTGTTAAAGTTGTGAGTTGTTGTGGTTGAAGTTGTTAAAGTTGTTAAAGTTGTTAGTTGTGGTTGTTGTTGAAATTATTGTTGGTATTGTTGTTGATTGAAATGTTGAGATTCTTGATGATTTGGGACTTGTTTCCGGTTGGGGTTTTGAGTTGAAATCTATTGAATGTTGAGGGATTTCATGTTTCTAAGTGATTAGGGCTGGAACCCTTGAAGTTAGAGAGTTTAGAGTTGGTATCGTGAAGGAGAAAGTTGGACAGCTTGCAAGGGGCACGTCCGCGTCGCGGACTTGTTCCCTCTGTGAACAAAATCTTCTCCGCGTCGCGGACAGGACGCGGACTCCACTGTTTTCAGAATTTATGTTCGAAGATTTTCTTTAGTTTGGCTGTCCCAAATCATTCCTAAATCATTCCTAAACACCATGAGGTCCTTCCAAATACCAATCAAGTCCTTGAATCCATAATTCAAGAAAGTTAGGATCAAGTCAAGTGAAGTTAGAAGTCAAGTGGAGTTAGAGCCAAGCTTAGAAGTTAAGCAAGTCAAAGCAAGTCTTTAAAGCTTTTCAAGAGTCGTTATTGAACGTCTTAACGTCGTATCAAGTTTCAAGTTGAGTTAAGAGTTTCAAGTCAAGTCAAAAGTAAAGAGTTTAAGTGAAGTAAGGAGTAAAGAGTCGAGTCCATTTCTCCAAAATTATTAGGGAACTATGTACTTCCCAAAGAAGTTCTAAATGTTTTTACATTTAAGTAAGAAAGGAGCCATGTTTTCCAAAAGAGCCTTTGGGCTAAGTTTTGAGTACTCGTCTCAATCAAAGAAAGAAGTTATTTTAAAAGCATGAGCCAAAGTATTTTTGGGAGTAGTATTGAGCACCGAATTGGGGACACGAGTTCATATTAACTCAACTCTCCATAAGAACCATGCGCCAACATGGGACTTGACGTATCATTCTTTTTAGATGATCACGTAAGATTAGGCTAGTGGATCCACTAAGCAAAAGTAAGGTCCTATATCGATGGCAAGGTATAGNATATAGATTATTATAATTACATTAGGTAATAATGTTTTTCATTTCAATATTTGTTTTTTCTTTCAATCAGGTTTTGTGTTCCTCAAATTACGAGACCGAATCAATGATCTTCTATTCCTTTAAGGTAAATCTCAAAAACAATTTTTGTTTTGTTTCCTTTATCCAATTTCAGGTGAAATTCAGCATGTAAATTCTATTTTATGTTAATAAATTTTCTTTTCTTATGTCTCTCAATAATCTTTTCTTATGTAGTACTTAGTAAAGTACTGCTTGAACTAAGTGTCCATGGTAAACAACCTCTCTATATTTATAAGGTAGAAGTAAAGATGCATACGTATAAATTTTTTTAAGACATCACTTAAATTCAATCATGTACAAAATTTATAAAATAGTAAGAAACAAACGTGCAACGCACGTTCCTAGAAATTAGTATTACTAAAAGTGGGAAGCTCCAACCTTTAAAGTTGGATTACCATTTTACCCCTTCATTATGTTAAAATGTTATAAATTATTTAATTAATTAAATAGTAAAAATAAAATTATAATTAACCCAAGGCTTAATTACATGTTTCAAGTTCAAAAGCAAAATTATGCGTGTTTAGATAAACAAAACGTCAAAACATTTCAAATTCTTGGCTACGTTAATTTAGAAACAGTTAATATTTAAAGGAGGCTACTTTTTTAAATGTTATCATACTAAATGTTAATAATAGCTAAAATAACGGTAAGAAATAATAATTTCTCATTTTACAAGCTTTCCAAAATTAATTTATACATTTCTGGAATGTTTAATAAAATAATTACTATAAAAATTTGCAGTAGCTTATGACTTTATATGATTTTCTATATCACTAATATTACAAGTTTAAAAATACTTTAAAGAGAAAAATAATTTTAGAAAGAGTCTTTTTCACTACCCCATTAACTACACATACATACAATGTATGCTATTTATTTATGTCATTTATTAAATTAATAAATTTATATTATCTTGAGCTTGTAGTTTTTGACAGAAATTGAAGAGTGGTCTTTTTATTATTTTTTAATACAAATTATTATATTAGTCAATTTCCTTCATATATCAGCTCACACTTTTGCATTACTCTTCTTTTACTCAACATACTTCCTTATTCATGGTTAGGTAAATATATTGTACTGATTTTTTCTTCTCTTCCTCTTATTACAATTTTACATTTTTCATTCCAATTTATTGATACTATTTTTCCTAATTTTGTCTTTCCTTTTTTCAATAGAAGTTGTTGTGTGCAATCCATATTATAATGCAAAAAGGAAAATTGACTTTATAGTGTTTTCAAAAATATAGATATAATTGTTGTTAAGAATTTCAAGTTTTCTTTATATATACATGGTTGAATGTTGATGTATAGATTGAAAGTTTCTCAATGAATTGGGAAGCTCCAAAGTGAAAAGTTGAATTACCATTTTATCCCTACACTAAATTAAATTATTATAAAATATAATTAATTAAATGTTCTATCATTAATTAAGAAAATCATCATATTCAATACTACCTCAGAATGAACACATAGGTTGCATACTTAAAGTCTAATAACAATCAATAAAGTATTTGAGTATACAAAAGGTTGGATTGATTTTCTTGCAATTGCTACTTATTGCAGCCTATTCAATACTCTAGAATAACTTTTCATATCCCTAAACTAATTCAATGTTTGGAAGTTCTTTTCAACTTCCAACTGTAGGTTAGAATTTTATAAATTGCCAGATCAATAAGTCATGTTAAATTCATTATGGTTCTATTCTGGAGTTTCAATACTGTAACGATCTGATTCCGTCGTTAGGGAAAAGCCAATAGGGAAAGAATTGGGGTCAGAAAACTTTCTGGTAGTAACTTGGAATTTCCTAATCTAATCCAAATTTGGATGAAATCGGAGTCAGTGAGGTCTAGGGAAATCTGGTAACGAATGAGAGACCTAATTATGAATTTGATCACGTGCGTTGATAGCTAAGACGTGAGTGGTAAAGAATAATATTTGATTCTCGCGTGAAGTAGGAATCAAAATCTATATGTTGACTTCGGTTCATTTGTGGAATTGTTTTTTAAATAGCCCTCATGAATTATTTGTTAAATCACCCTCTTAAATTAGTTCAAGAGAAGAATATTGTGAATAATCTAATTTCGTGTAGCAACTGTAATTGCATTCATATTGGATCTTAAAATTGTTAAGTCTAAATCTTTATCTTGTTTATGTCAAAAAGAGGCATAGTGAAATTTGGATTTTGATTACCAGAAAGTAGAAAAATGTAATGCTTACGAGATTTTGGAGTTGAATAAATTACAATCCTTTAGCCTTTCAACAATCCCAAAAATACCAAATATAATACAATCCCAATAATACCAACTTCTCATGAAGCATTCACACAAAAAACAACATAATTAACAATTGATTAAGAAAACTAAGATGATAATATTATATCATCGTATCTCATATATATGTTTATTGTATTACTAAAAGTGGGCAGAATGTTAGGCAAAAGTTAGATTATGATTCTATTTCTACATTAAATTTAAATGTTATAAACTATTTAATAAATTAAATATTTAATAGTAAATCATCATATTAGTACATGAATCAACCACCATAAAGCTTCTTGAATATGTATTCTTTTTATTAATTTCATGCTGGAGTTAAATTCATGATTTTTTTCTTTTGTTCATCTTCCAATTGGAAATATGAATGGCTATGTTTGCCCTTAACAATAGGAAAAAAAATCATATAGATCTATATTATATTCTTTTTTGTATATAAATACTCATAACAACTCTAAGTGTTCTTCAATCTTATCCTATGAATAGTGACATTTGACACAATATTGTACACAGTTAAAACAAATTGAAAAAAAAAAGAAAGAGAATCTCTATGCTCTCTTCTCTTGTCTCTTTTTATTTGTTTTTATTTAATGTTTATGTTTCTTGTTTGTTGTTATTGTATAACTTTTTATTGTTTTATGGTTATTAATATAGAGAATTTACATTGGTTAGTTGTTTTGTATACATTAACCTAACATGTGGTATTTTAGTATCCTCATTTGAATATTGTATTTGTACAATAATTAGTTATTTTTACTTTATGCACTTTTAGTCAATTTTATAATTAAGGGTGTATTCTTTTTATTAGGAAGATATATATACTTTCTATCATAAAAATGGTGGATATTTTTTTAGTAAATACCAATAGATTTGAAGGGGATAAAATATGTCATTTGCAATATAAAAATTATATGAAATATTTTGGGATAAACGTGCAACACATGTTTCCAGAACTAGTGATTAAAAATGAAAAGAAATAACAAAAAAGCAAAGTGAAGTAAATAAAAAGCTTCCAAGGGAAATGAATAGCTTACATCAGTTGAAGAGCCATTCGTTCTAATCATCACATGCATTCCAGATCGATCTCTATGGTGGGAATTTGAGCAATATTTGGCCAGTATTCCCCCTTGTCAAATTCTAGTAGTGGTTTGAGCAATGGGCATTTGGAAATATGTAGTTTAGAGAGGGAAGAGGGCATCCCTTTTACTGGAAGAGATTGGAGATTAGGGCAACCATAGATGGTCAGCTGAGAGAGGGAGGAGGGCATCCCTTTTACTGGAAGGGATTGGAGCTTAGGGCAATATATGATGGTCAGCTGAGAGACGGAGGAGGGTAGTGCTGATTCAGAAAGTGATTGGAGATTATGGCAAAAGTAGATGGACAGCTGAGAGAGGGAGGAGGGCAGTGCTGATTCAGAAAGTGATTGGAGATTAGGGCAATTACTGATGGTCAGCTGAGAGAGGGAGGAGGGCAGTGCTGATTCAGAAAGTGATTGGAGATTAGGGCAATGGGAGATCGTCAGCTGAGAGAGGGAGGAGGGCAGTGCTGATTCAGGAAGTGATTGGAGATTAGGGAAATTCCTGATTTTTAGACTTTGAAGCGAAGTGAGGTGCGAAAACTGAATTTGAGGTAAATTAAAAATAGTTAGATGTTGAAGAGAGGTGAGGTTTTTGAGATGTTGGCTGCTTAATGTTTTCAGATTCTCTTTGAATAGAGGAAGGCAACTCCCAATTCTCACCACCAACAATCTCTTTGTCACTGCCATCATGAGAGATCTTTAACCAGTTGAGACAGGGGAGTCTCTGTAACCGCCACTCCTTTCGGCCGTTCACCAGTTTCTTGCAATTACTGATCCAAAGGCGTTGTAAATTGAAGGGCAATCCTCCTTCAGGAAAGGACTCTATTTCTGGACACATAATTAGATACAGTGTATTAAGAGATGGAAGGAGTTCCTGCATACGTTCTGGCAGCCACTTCAGCTTCTTACAATAAATAGTTAGTGACGTCATCTGGGTCCCCCCACATGCCACCGAAAGTATTTCAACATTCTCACAATTCCAAATAGCGAGTCTTTCAGTGGCAGTAGGAATCAAAAACCTAGTAAGGTTGTGGCAATCCTCTACTCTCAATTCGCGTGCTCTTGGGAGTAACTCAGGTGATATATCATCTATACAATCACTTCTCAATTCCTCGAGAAACATACTCATCTCACCAACTGGCGGATCCAATTTCAATTTCTGGCAACCAGATATCCTTATTCTCTTCAAGGTAGTGGGCAGTATGCTAAAAGGAAAGAAGGCAAGAGAGTTACAATCAGTAATATCTACTTCAACAATCTCCTTCGTTCCCTCAAGTTGGGATCTAAACATTTGAGCATCATCAAAAACCTTTGGACAACCAATAACTTCAAACCTTTTTAAACATGAAAGTTGGATGGGTGTCTCCAGACTGAGTTCAGGGCAATTTTTAATTAAAAGCTTCTCAAGTGTAGCGAACACTCCACTTCCTAGTACGTGCCATTGCTTCCACATCGGCATATCTTCAAATTCAAGCTTCTCAAGACAGTTAAAAGGCTTTTTGGAGGACAAACTGCCATAGAATTCTTCTGTCACCTCTGTTATTCCATGCATCCCTTTAACGGAAAGGATTTTCAAAGAAGGGAGTTGTCCTAGTGCTGGCAAGGAATAACAGTCCGTGCAGTTATCAATAGACAATTTCACCAGCTTAAGAAACAAAGGATCAGCTAGCCAATTTGGAAATATTGTCCCTCTATATCCAGTGATTTCGACTTCTTTTATGTTTTTATGTGGGCGTAGCTCATCAAGAATGTCTCTTTCAGTTTGTGAATTGTCGGCAGTACTACTTTCACTCCACTCCAAAGATAACTTGTCAACGTGATTCTTCTCCCTCATCTTTGCCTTCACAGCTTCCCTTCTATCAACCACATTTTGCAACTCTACAACTGATAGAGATCCATACAAGTTCTGTGCTTCACCCAAATCTTCCATTCTCCAACCACTTAGAAGAAACTTGGCTCCCACTAGCACTCGGAGGCTTTTCAACTTGCTCAGATGTAGCGGCATCTTCAAGAGAGAAGTGTTGCTTATGTCAAGATGACACAAGTTAATCAACTTCTCCATCTGCAGCGGTAGCTCCTCAAGATAATCACAAGATGACAGGAGAAGTGTCTTTAAGTTATACAATCCACAAACAGAATCAGGCAACTTTTTAATCTCTGTCTCAGAAATATCCAAAAATTTCAGGAGCTTTAATTTGATAAACAAGTCATTTGGCAACTCCTTAATCTTGTAATGAGACAATGATAGTACCCTCAAGGATCTTAGTCTTGGCAGTATGTTATGCAACACCCTCTTGCTTAGAGGGTGATAACAATAATTGACACTAATACATGTCGGAAGCAATGCCCTCAGCTGCTCCAATTTGTAGAGGGGTGTCAACTTCTCAAAGTCACCAATTCCCATTGAATAAGATAAGTGCCGACTTTTTTCCAACATATGAGATCCTTGGCTCTCTTCCAACCTTATACAAAGTTTTGAAGATGCAATTTGGGCTAAATCATTGACAAGGTCATGCATTAAGAATTTCTCAATGTTCCTTTTAGAAGGATTTGGCACCCTTTCGAATAATGATCTTGACCTCAACTCGAGAAAGTATTGGTTGCCTGAATCTTCAATTATTTCATCTTCCAGTGGTACGAGACCATTGGCAATCCACAGATGAATGACTTGTTCTTTCCTAAATGGATAATCTTTAGGAAATATTGCACAAAAGGAAAAACATCGCTTTAAATGTGCGGGAAGATCATTGTAGCTCAACATCAACGCTGGTAATATGTCCTTGTCTCGCAGCTCCCATATTTCACTTCTCAGAATACGTTTCCACTCTACAACGTCTGATTTGGAGCGTAACATGCCAGCTAGTGTCTTCAGAGCTAAGGGCAGTCCTTTGCACTTAGCTGCAATTTGTTTTCCGACCTCTTCAAGTTCCGGATGTCCCATAGGATCCATGTTTTCAAATGCATGTCTTTTAAATAAAGACCAAGAGTCTTCAGTAGACAATTTGTCCATGCTAATTTGCTCATTTCCCATCATCAAGGCAACACTCTCTTTACGTGTCGTCACAATGATTTTACTTCTTGTATCTCCTTGTACAAAAATATTTCTCAAGTCATCCCACTCGTTGTAGTTGTCATTCCACACATCATCCAAAACAATAAGAAACTTCTTTCCCTTTAAGCTTTCCTTCAATTTGACTTGAAGCTGATTAAGATTGTTGTGGACATCCTTTGAGTCAAATGAGCCAATTTCTTGAAGTAACCCTTTCGTTATTCTCAAAGCATCATATGGCTCAGAAACACAATACCAAGCTTTCAAACCAAAACGGTTCTTCACCCTCTCATCATGGTAAACCGCTTTAGCAAGTGCTGTCTTACCCAGGCCGCCCATTCCAACAATAGGAACTACAGCCAGATTTTTTCCCTTTGTATCCATAGGCAATAAACGACCAACCAAATTCTCTATATCATTCTGCCTTCCAAAGATACCAGAATCATCAACCAAAGAAGTTGAAGGTGTTCTAGTTTCTTGTTTAGTTGAACCAAAATGATCCTTTAAGCCAAGGCGACCAATTTGCTTTTCCAACTCCTCCAATGTTTCAATGGTTTCTTCCAACTTCTCCTTTATGTTAAGGAAAAATTCATCAGTCAAGCACAGGTTGAGGTCACTTACTTGTTTGTTGCTTGTTTCTGCAAGATTTTGATGCTGGCCTTCCACCTTAAGCCTCAAAGCTTCATAATTGACTTCTTCTATCAAGTTTTCAGCGCCATCCACAGCACTCTGGAGCTTATTAAGCCATTGGCTCACATGTCTATTTGATGCTTGCTTATTCTCTGCATCA
>NW_026026318.1:0-301 GCF_019186545.1 Solanum stenotomum
AAGGTATGTGTGAGCCACTTTTATAACGATAGAAATATACGTGAGCCACTTTTGTTATAGTAGAGATATATGCATGTGAGCCAATTTTGTGATAGAATTTTTCTATTGTAGCTTTTATTTGAACTTTTCTTGGAATGACTCGTGTATTGACTTGGGAATATGTAAATTTTTAGAACTATTAGAATATAAGTTTAATCATCATCAAGTTAATATAAAATCAGGTGCATAAACCAAATAACAATTTTACCATAACTAATAAAAAAAAATGAATTATTGACCTGAAATATTTTTGTCAAGATCT
>NW_026026319.1:0-299 GCF_019186545.1 Solanum stenotomum
CTCATCTAGGCCTAGCAGTAGTCACCAGTTGGATGAATTAATAGATGTAGATAGAGACATAGAAATTTTCAAACAAAATAAACTAAAAATGCTAAATCCACAAGTCCTCTATAATACAGGTTTTTTCTCATCAACAGCACATCTATACAGACATTATAGAGAAGAACAGTTAAGCGTATCAGAAAACGATTGTGAAAGTATAAATTTAATTAGTAAAGAATCTATGCAAGAAATACAGAAAAGACGGATGAATCTCATGCACATGGGATTAGTAGTAATAGGGCTTAAAGGATTAACTA
>NW_026026320.1:0-463 GCF_019186545.1 Solanum stenotomum
CCAACATCTCTAGTTCGAGGCTTATTCATACATAGTTTTTGTTACTCCCCGAGGATACCGCCATGACGTAACACGATATCTGGGATCACGAGTGACCCCAAGCTAACCTTGAGTTGGCATATCATAAGTATATTAGATCAACAACTTAAAAACCCCTTGAAAAGCCTAAACCTAAGAAATCTGAAACCCCTTAAAAACCCCAAATCATAAACTCTAAACTCTAAGAAACACTAAACCCTAAAACTTAGGGAAAACTCTTAAACCCCAAGCCTTATGAAACACCAAGAAACCCTAAATCCTTGAAACACCTTTAAAAACACTAAACCTAAAAAATCCCTAAATCTAAAATCTGAAGTCCTAAACCCTAAGTTCTAAGAACGCCTAAACCGTAAAAAACCATAAAAAATCATGAAAAAACCTTTTAAAACCCTAAACAAAAAAGTCTCTAAACCTAAAAAATTCT
>NW_026026321.1:0-331 GCF_019186545.1 Solanum stenotomum
ATCTCAAAGACACTGTCAATATCAACATTTGAGAAGATGGTATATAAGATTGGATGACATCATCACAAGAAATTAAGTGATGTTTCAATTAGGGGGAGTATAATATGTGTTGTACTTTTTTTTGTCTTGACCGATATTTTGTCCCACTGGGTTTCCTGACAAGATTTTCAATGAGGCAACAAATAATGTGTATTAAAAGATATGTGTACTCTTTTTTCTTCACTGAGATTTTTTCTAGTAAAGTTTTAATGAGGCACATTATCTATGGACATCTAAGGGGTGTTATAAATCCATTGAACTAAGTGGATTGTCTATTGAGTTTATCCATAAG
>NW_026026322.1:0-964 GCF_019186545.1 Solanum stenotomum
ATTGTTTTGATATATAGGAACAGTAAAATTATGGCTACAAAATTTATCAGATGAAAGTTTACAAATTCCTTTTCTGTAGTTTCTTCGATATATATGAATGTTTTTGGTAGTTCGGGGCATGATTGTTCAGTAGTTATTATTTCATCTTCCATTACTAATTTTCTTGTAATATAGTTTTCTTCGTGTCCTGTATTTATTACTTTTACATCTTTACAATAATTTTTAATACATAGATGACTTTAGCTTTCTTGACTTCTTATCTTGTCCATCTTCCTTTGTCCCCTTTTATCTTTCATTGTTATCCTTGTTTCTATCTTCATTATCATTCCAAGTCTACATCTGCTCTGATACCATTTTTTGGTGCGGAGTTGGTGACTGAGGAATTCATAGTGTAGTAGGTGGTAGTGTGGAATTATTAAGAAGAATTATTTTTGGTAGGTGAGGAGTTCATTCTTTTATGTTTTTACAATATTAATTTGTCACACCCCAAAACCGGATGTGATGGCACGTGTCCAAACCCCACCGGACACGTCAGCCTAACACCCAAAAACCCGACGATACGGAATTAATAAAACAAGAATAAGATAGAAAGATAAGCGGAAGTCTTTAAATAAACTCAATGCAACCCCAGAATTGGTTGTCACATGTACAAACCTCTAATACGGAATCTGAATGAAATATACAAGTCTCATAGTAAAGTTCTAGAATAGAACAAAACAATAAATATAGATAACTTGAGGGCACGTCTGGAATGAACCGCTACCTCTCAAGTAAGTCTGGAACCTCTAATCTGAAGATGAGTAATAAGTCGGATCTGATAGAGCTGTCAACCTACACCACTGTGTAGAAGCAAGGGTGAGTACCAAAAGCAACAGGTACTCGCAAGTAACACTAAACTAAGCTAAACTAGCAGCTACAAACAACTCCTTTCAATCCCAACCTAACCACCGAGACTTCATTCTAA
>NW_026026323.1:0-2819 GCF_019186545.1 Solanum stenotomum
GATTTCAATTTTACTTGAGATAGAAAAGATAATTTGTTTTGACATTGTTTTCTTTTACAGAAAACTTATTATATTGCTATTTTGTTCTTTGATTATACTATTAGAAAATATTTACTTTATATAATATTTCTTGCTTATCATGAAGAAGATAGTTTTGAATGCACAGATTGTTTGTATGTATTTGTGTCTTGAGAAAAACTATATATAGATTTTTCTTGGATGTTTAAGAAACTTGGTAGCGACATTAGAATATTAATATGACATTTAGCAAAATATAAAATAATGTCACCAATTTTTATGACATTCAATAATAGCATTTGTTGACATTAACTAAAGTGTCAGAAATTTCAATGTGACATTTTATAAATGTCACAAGTAAGTGTCTTGAAATTTGTTTTACCAACATTTAATCTAAATGTCAGAAAGTGTAAGTGACATTTCATAAATGTCGAAAAAATAAATGTCATATATCTCATATCGACATTTCCTTAAATGTCAAAAATAAATGTCATATATTTCATACCGACATTTACGTAAATGTCAAAAATAAATGTCATATATCTCATACCAACATTTACCTAATTATTAAAAATAAATGTCATATATATCTCATACCGATATTTACCTAAATGTCAAAAATAAATGTCATATATCTCATACTGACATTTACCTAAATGTCGAAAATAAATGTCATATATATCATACTGACATTTACCTAAATGTCAAAAATAAATGTCATATATTTCTTATCGACATTCACATAAATGTCATATATCTCATACTGACATTTACCTAAATGTCAAAAATAAATGTCATATATCTCATACTGACATTCACCTAAATGTCAAAAATAAATGTCATATATTTGTTATCGACATTCACATAAATGTCAAAAAATAAATGTCGTAATAATCTTACCAACATTTACATATATGTTGCAAAGGAAATGACGCAAATTCTTTTCAACATTTACCTAAATGTCACAAAATAAATGTCACAAATTCTTCCCGACAATTACCTAAATGTCGGAAAAATTCTCGACACTAAAATTTATGACATTTGGTCCAAATGTAAAATTAATGTCAGTAAACAAATTTGTGACATTTAAACATCATAATACGACATTTAGAAAATGTCGTTGTATCTCCACTTTCTTGTAGTGTTAGGCCATCAGTCTAGTGGTCTTAGTTTCGCGACCTCCCTCTCGGGCAAGCCGAAAACACACGGGTGGTTTTCTATTTGCAACTAAAAATCCATTAAATTAAACCACAACCACTAGATGAAATCACCATTAAAATACATCTAACCTATCAGCAAGCAATACCCAACAACAATATCAACAAATATTTTCTGAATCACACCCCAAGAATGGGGTTTTTAGCCACACATCAAGAAATAACAAAATACACCTGAAATAATACTAAATCAAATGGGTATAAGAAATTAAGCCTTGATTTAAGCAATGGAAGAGGATTGGAAAAGACCCACTTCCAAATTGGGAAAGATGAAATCCTTCTTTCTTCAAGTCTCCCAAAACCCTCTGCAAACTTGAGAGAAAATATCTAAAAAGTACTATTCTATTTTGGAAATTAAAATTATTGTTCGACTCTCTTAAAATTAATAAAGAGATTAGAATTTATAGACTTCAGAAATCAATGCTGGCGGATCGCTCTACGAGGTTAGTCGATGTCGCCGAATGACTCGGTGACTCGCCTTTTTTCTGTTTCATCATCATTTCCTGCTTGCCTTCAGCATCTTCACATTCTATACCATTGGGCGGTATAGTACTGCTTCACGGATCTATTCGGCGAAGCGCCGACTGCTCCTTTCATCGCCCTTTTGATCTTTCTCCTTCAAGGCTTTGTGTATTGGAACAAAGGGTAGAGTGCATTCTTTCGGCGAATCACCAAGTGTGCTTGGTGATGCTCAGGCTTTAGCTTCTTCGTTCTTTTCAGCCCTTTTGTTCCTTTTTGCGCCTAAGTGTCCATGCTTCCACTAAAACTTCAAATACCTGAAACTTAAGAGATTTCATCAGATATTGAGACAAAGTAAGCATATGAGGGCACTATTTCTATCACAATAAAGCCCTAAATGAGTCCAATTTGTGGACTCATCAATGATCGACTAGGAAACTTCAATGGTAAATGCAAAATTGGTGTTATTATTAAAGTAAAAGGTTTTTATTAGTCATTTAATATATATATTTTTTAAATTGTTCTCAAATAAAATAGCAGCCAAATGCAATCAATAATATAAATCTAATTAGGAAAAAAATGTATTGTCTAATTATGATCATTAACGTCTATATCATTAAGTTATTTTAAAACATATTTTCTTATATAAAGCTTTTGGTGTTATGACCAAAAATCTCAATTTCTTAGTGATAGTTTAGGCATGACAAGAAGAATCAACAAGGGACGTCAAAGGGTTGAAATGGTGAAAATGAAGAATGCGAGAAACTTAGGAGTTACGTTTTCTAAGTGACGTGTTGGTCTGTTCAAACAGGCAAGTGAACTTTGTATGCTATATGGTGCTGAAATTGCCATTGTGGTTTTTTTCCCCGGACGGTAAAGTTTACTCCTTTGGTCACCCTAGCGTGGACACATTGGTGGAGAGGTTCCTTGGGAGGAACCACCCTCCACCAAATAACGATGTCCACAATCAACAAATCGTGGCTTGTAGAGAAGCTGGTATTCGTGAGGTTAATACCAAGCTCATGAACCTCAAGGGGGTTCTCCAGATGGAGAAAAATCGCAGAGAATCCAATCGAGAAATTATGAAGAGAGCTAATAGTCTATGGTGGAAATCTAATATGGAAG
>NW_026026324.1:0-373 GCF_019186545.1 Solanum stenotomum
TTTATCTTCCTCCTCTTCCTCTTCATCTTTCTCTTCTTCTTCACCCTTCTCTTCTTCCTCCTCATCCTCTTCCTCCTCCTCTTCTTCCTCTTCCTCTTCCTAAAATTCCTCTCTTGTTCCTCTTCTTCCTTCTCTTCTTCCTCTTCTTCTTCCTATTCTTCATCCTCTTCTTCTTCCTTTTCTTCCTGTTCTTCTTCCTCTACTTCCTCCTCTTCTTTCTCTTCTTCCTCTTCTTCATCTTCTACTTCTTCTTCTAATACTACTACTACTTCTTCTTCTCCTTCTTCTCCTTCTTCTCCCTCTTCTCCTCCTTCTTCTTCTCCTCCTTCTCCTTCTCCTCCTCCTCCTTCTCCTCCTCTTTATTCTCCTTCTC
>NW_026026325.1:0-958 GCF_019186545.1 Solanum stenotomum
GTTAATATGATGAAAATAATCGATGAATCCATAATTTTATTTTAAAATCAATTTACCCATAACATAAGGATCGTAAATATACCTTTTTCATCAAAAAGGGAGTCCAAATCGATAAAACCCCAATTTTTCCCAAGAGATTTACGGATAGGAAAAATAAACCAGATAATGAAATTATGAGAAAATGTCGAATTGAAGATTGAATACTAACCCTCATATTAATTCAAGAAGAAACCCGTAAGAATCACTCCATTCCGATCTCTAGAACTCTCGATATGCTCAAAATACCAAATGAACACAGTCTGAGATTTTTATAACAGTACATGGCTGTTATGCACCAGAAAAACAGCAGTTAATCTTTCACTAAAAAGGCCGTAATTTCCTCATACGATAGTGAAATGACCCGATTCTTTTTTTGTAAATGTCTTAAATAATGATACGGACCTGCTCGTTCAATCGGAGCTCAATTTCATGCTTGTTTCCCAGTCAAATATCATTTCTACTCGGTAAACAATTATTTCTTATTTGCGATAAAAGTCCAATCTCGGGTTAGCGAAAATGCACCCAAAATTTGAAGATAAGTCCTATAATTCATGCTCAAAATTTCAGAACTTTCGGAATAATTTTTCGACCTTTAAAACTAATAATGAACCATTTAGTTGCCACAATTTGCTGAAATTGTGTCAAAGCATCCAATAAGCTTAAAAGCTCACCCAAAACTCATTTGGCACTTCCCGAGCACAAACCCAATATGCTACTAGCTTGAAAATGACATTTCGGACTCAATGAAATCGTCGGAATTTGAATTCGAGGTCTCCTTGACCCGGTATCCGATAAGGCGTCAAGAAACTAACTTTAGGCTCAAAAACTCGAAACGCACTCGGGGCCTCTAAAAATTCAACCAAGACTCATTCTAGATTTAGAATCACCCCTTGAATCCAACGGTGCCCTCGGAATTCCA
>NW_026026326.1:0-7758 GCF_019186545.1 Solanum stenotomum
AATGGATCCACTAGCTACCTATGCGGGCTCATAGTTTATGGGATAAGGTAGACGATCATTGAAACTCATGCCTAACTATTGGGGGAGTTTCCATCTAACCAAATCCACTCGGTGCTTAGCCAACATTTCCATAGAATAGTTCGTTACATTGACATTATCTCATATGAGAGGTGCCATTGGCCTACCAACTCCAAATTACATTTTACTAATACGTGAAAGGGTGCTTTAAGCCTACCGTTTCAAGGTTCATTTAAGAAAGCTCATTAACTCCTCTTGAAAGGGTGCCATGGGTCTACCGGTTCAAGTCTCATCATTAACCTTCATGGAAATGTGCCATAGGCCTACCGACTCCAACGTTCATTACTATCATGAGTGGAAGGGTGCTACTAGCCTACCGATCCGAGGATTCAACAACCAATAATATAATCATTTAAACAAGAAAATGATGCACAAGCTCTACCAATTCGAGATATGCAATAAATTGGAGAATCCTTCACATTCTATTATCAACATTCATGAGTGCCAAATTGAGAAAAATCCTTTCAATAATAACACATTTACGTTCATAACATGATCACATTAGCTCCATTGAATGTCCATTCATAAAAATGTCATGTAACACTTATATTTCTCATACTATGCCTTCAAGGCCATGGTCACAATACATTCCATAATTAAACACCTCCACCATAAGTGGATCAAACCAAGCAAGAACAATTTTTTTATCCATAATATGAGATTAAGCCAACTTACCATCCTCCAAAGCCATAATCAACAACACTCAAGTCCCAACCATTTTTCTTACCACAAGGGAATTCTTCCATAACTCGCCCATAAGGCAACAATCCTCAATTATCCATATACCAACAATTCATCATAAATAGGTATAGAAAATCATATAAATCAACAATATAATCCAATCTAAACTCAATTTCATCAACATTAAATCATAGGCATTAAACTCACTTCATTAGCAAATTCTAGGCTTTTAATGAAAACATGGGTTCTTGAAGAAGTTTCATATAAAAATCATCTTAAAATCGTAAATAGAACTTCAATTCACCAATTTAATGACTTTGAAAACATTTTACCCATGAACCCATACCTAGAATAGAAAATAGAAGTTTTGTTCTTTGAAGACTTTTGAAACCCTTTTGAATGGACTCCTTGAAGGAAAGATAATCAAGGATCAAGGGTCACCATACCTTTGCTATGATCTCCCACGAAATTTGATGAAGAAAGCCTTGAATCCAAAGCCCTAGCTCCCACTTCTTCTTCTTCTTAATGGAGGATTGTAGAGAGGGAAATGTTTTAGGGATGGGAATTGAATTAATGGTATCTAGGAAATAATATATGTCCTTTGGAAGAATGGTCCAACACTTAGAAAAAAAATGAGGCGGGTGAACAGTAACCACGCCTACTGGAAATTGCCTTTTCCTGCCGAACAGATTTTACGAAAATGGGCATAACTTCTTCGTCCGAACTCCGAATGAGATGAAACGAAGTGCGTTAGGTAGCTAACTCAAAGGGCTTTCCATGGATATATTATTGGCCACCCAAATAATTTGTGTGCTAGGAGATATGACCCTCCAAAGTAGACCCTCGAAAAAGGCTTCACTTGGAAATTTCGGATTTTGATACGGTTGCTCTAAAATTTGGGTTAGACCCATTTCCCACTCAATTTGACCCCCTAAACAAGAATATGAAGTCGGATTTTCGAAAAACGAAACGGATCTTTTTATATACAGCTAAACAAGTTTTCGGTAACTTCCGAAGCATATTTTTAAGAACTGTTTGGGTCAAATTCAAATATAATCATTTCATTAAGTTCTCGACTCCAAACTCACATGTGAGGCTCTAGTTTCACTCTATCATTTTTCGGGTCGTTACAATGGAGGTCAAGGGTAATCGCCTCTAGCCTCATCATTCATTAAGCATTTTAGTATAAATTCATTTTAGGTGAGCAATCCTTTCAACCTAGAATCATCGTATGAGTAAACCTTTCACATTCATTCAATCATTCTTATCAATTCATTATACGAAGTATCTCCTCCACATCATAGCATTAACAATCAACAATGCATAGTCTAGGCTTTAATCTCAAAGCATTACATCTCAGGATCATTATCTATGCTTTACTCTCAAGCAATTAACATCCTGTTCATCATATAACTTTCAATCTAAAGCAATTCTAATCATAAATTATCAATCCTATAAGGATATATCTAACCTATAGAGTCTCCCTCACCAGACATCAAACCCACTATATCAATTCAACCCTAAAATCATAGGATAAGCATGGTTACATGTGATTTCATCCTAAATACACGCATTTCTATCAATTCAATCATAAACAATCATAATCCACAAAATTGGATTAACATTCATCATAACCCATAACAATGAAAGAAACCCTAACTGTCACACCCCAAACTCAAGGGGCGCAACTGACTCCTAAAGCCAAAACTCAGGCCCGAGCCGACCCTGCTGAACCATTTGCTACTAGCGCATGGCAGTCACATGCAATTAAGAAAACAAATAGGTATATCTCGGCTTAAAACTAAGCCCTCGGCCGGCAAGGCCCCTGTCAACAGATCTACAAAAGAACCAGCTACTCCCAAGAGTTCATATAAAGAAATATCCAACTAGCACAGAAGTCCTGATTGGGCCGTCGAGGCCACCATGATATCTATACCAAAACTAAAAACATGTAAATATCAGTACAATACATCAAACAGCTCACAAGCTTCAGCAAACCAACAACATAGGCCAGCATGGCCATAACGTAGCTATAAACCCCACACACTAGTCTGCAAGCCTCTAAGAGTAGTAAAGATTGGTGGGACAGGGCCCCAGCCTACCCATGAGAATATATACAACAAAAGGTAACAAACCTCCCAACTCTGGCAGCTCCGGAGGAAAGGGGCTGACCAATCGGATAAAAGTCAATCCTGCTGATATGGAGGTCTACTCGGTCATCTGTCAGGACCTGCATGCATGAATGCAGCGCCCCCAAGGCAATGGGGCGTCAGTACAAAATAATGTACAGAGTATGAAAGGCAATAGACTATGATGAGGTATCCTGATATACTGGAATAATCTGATAAATAAATTAAGGATAAGATAATTGTACTGACGTGCTTCTAAATCTAAATTTATCAAAAATAATAAAACAACAACCTAACCAAGCCCCCATAAGCTCGGTAGGTACAAACAGCACACAAGACCACCTACTCAGGCCCCCATAAGCCCGGAAGGTGCCAATCAGCCTGTATACCCCTATCGGTAGTCCCCTAGCCCCGCAGGCAGTCACATAGCCCTCTTAGGCATCAACATAGCTTATAGACAACTCATAGCCCTCTTAGGCAACAACATGGCCCTGTAGGAAGCACATAACCTTCTTAGGCGTCAATATATATCCCTGTAGGCAACTCATAGCCCTTCTAGGCATCAATATAGCCCCGTAGGCAACTCATAGCCCTTTTAGGCATCCATATAGCCCTGTAGGCAGAACATAACCCTGCTAGGCATAGATCACATTCCTGCAGCTAACAACAATAGCCCAAAGGCAACAATAACAATCCAACAGCTAAAAGTGAGCAATTTAGTTATAGGCAACCTATACAAATAGCCTCTAAGTCGTGTCCAACATACGAATGTTACTACTGAATAAGAATCCCGATAAGAGAGGATTATACGCACTCGAGCAGCCAACAATCAACAATAATGGCTACAAGTATAACAACGATAACAACTCAATTACATTGCTCCTAAGCTTTAAGGAAACATGCCATAGGAAGAGAATAGCCTTAACATACCTTTTTCGCTAAATTCACGTGGCCTAAAGACTTTAACTCATAACTCCTTCGATACTCGATCTTAGGTTCGTAATTCACCTCAAAACCTTCAAATATATTCAAACCCCTACTGTCCCAACACTAAAATGTGATATGCTACGCAATCAATAAAACAAATTATACCACGATGATGAGCCCAACGCATAGAACAACTTTTGTCAAGGACTTACGTCGAGAAAATCTATATTTCACTTGATCCTAAAAATGGGTTTATATGTTTTCTCTGTATATTTAGCTTAAAATAAAGAAAAAACTCGAAGAAAAAGATATATACAACTTTCCACCGACCTAGGGCCCCACCTCACGTGCCTGCTTGCGTAGTCCCACGAAAATGCGAATATCTCTCTATTATGAAGTCGTATGAATGAACGGTTTGATGCGTTGGAAACTAGACTCGTAGACCTTCGATTTGATATTTTGTGGGCCCCATCACTCTTTATAGATTGGGAGAAAACCTCCAAGACATTTGACTCAAATTTTAGAGAAATCTTTAAGAAGAACTTACGATAAGTTCTGCCAACTTTTATTTTGCCAGTTACCTAACTTCAAAACTTGAGATGCAACACTTGAACATTTAAAATAGGACATACCATATCATTCTTAATTTATTACTCAGCCTCCTTGTCTTTCCACGAAAATACGAGTTAATTTAGACGTTTTGAAAAGTTGGGATGTTACATTCCTGCCCCCTTAGAAACATTCGTCCTCGAATGAAAAATCTGAGGCACACTGTTCAGTCCTTAGGACTTGCCAGAATTTAGGCAGTTTATCCTTTGCAACTGTCACTATCCAGGAACCTGAAATGCAAAATTTCTAGCATAGACGTCTCACATGACAACATAAATAGCTAAGCGTTATAGCTCCACCACAACAGTGCGAGCAAACATACAACGACAACCACAATAATAATATGCAATAGTATATATATATATAGGTATCTTACCTTACTGCCCTAATATAAACTGATATGACATCACCCTGGGGTATGAAACAAGTGAGGATATTTGGACCTCAGGCCATCCTCAGCCTCCCATGTCACTTCTTCTCTATTTTTATTCCTCCATAATACTTTAACCGAAGCCACCTCTTTGGTCCTCAATTTACGGACCTGCCGATCTAATATAGCAACTGGAGTCTCTTCGTAGGACAACTCCTTTATGATCTGAATATCCTCAATTGGGACAACCCGAGAAGGGTCTCCTATACACTTCTGTAACATTGATACATGGAAAACTAGATGAACAGATTTTAACCCTGAAGGCAATTCTAACTCATAAGCCACACGTCCTACCCTCCGAAGGATCTGGTATGGCCCAATGAATCTTGGACTAAGCTTTCCCTTTTTGCCAAATCGCATAACACCCTTCATAGGCGAGACTTTTAATAATACCCAATCATCGACACAAAACTCTAAGTCCATTCGTCGTACATCTGAGTATGACTTTTGTCGGCTTTGAGCTGTTAGCAACCTCTCCCGAATGAGCTTAACTTTCTCCACTGTCTGCTGGACTAAATCGGGTCCAATCAACCCTGACTCACCTACCTCAAACCATCCAATGGGGATCTACATTTTCTCCCATACAAAGCCTCATAAGGTGCCATCCCGATGCTAGAATGATAACTATTATTGTATGCAAACTCAATAAGAGGTAAGTGGTCATCCCAACTTCCCTTGAAGTCTAGCGCGCACGCCCGTAACATATCTTCGAGTGTCAAAATTGTTCGCTCAGCCTGGCCATTTGTCTGAGGGTGAAAGGTGGTACTAAGATTAACTTGTGTCCCTAATCCTTTCTGGAAGGACTTCCAGAAATTGGCGGTAAATTGTGCTCCTCTATCAGAGATAATAGATACTGGGACACCATGTAGCCTAACAATCTCTCTAATATAGAGCCCTGCATAGTTTTCGGCTGAAAAAGTAGCCTTGACTGGTAAGAAATGGGCTGATTTTGTTAGTCTATCAACAATTACCCAAATAGAGTCAAACTTGCGATGAGATCGAGGTAATCCTGTAATAAAATCCATATTAATTGCTTCCCACTTCCACAAAGGAATGGCTATCTCCTGAACTAGCCCAGCGGGCTTTTGGTGCTCAACCTTCACCTGTTGGCAGTTAGGACACTGCGCCACAAACTCAGCAACGTCTTTCTTCATCCCCTGTCACCAATAGATCTCCTTAATATCATGCTACATCTTCGTCGAACCAGGGTAAATAGAATAACGGGAATGATGTGCCTCTTCCATAATTCGATGTCGAAGCCCTGCAACATTCGGAACACACAATCGACCGCTATATCTGAGGACTCCATCTTCTGTTATATCAAATGCTAAAGACTGTTGATCTCGAGCCTTAGCTCTAAGCTGCTCTAAGCTAGGATCCTCTTGTTGTCATGATTTTAATTCTACAACTAGAGATGATAGGGCTGTATCCTGAATTATGACCCCACTATCGTCTGCCTCTAATAATCTGACTCCCAAACTAGCCAACTGATGAAGCTCTCGCACTAGCTCCCGCTTCTCAACATCTAAATGGGATAAATTACCGATAGATCTTCGACTGAGGGCATCGACTACTACATTTGCCTTTCCTGGATGATATAAAATATCCATGTCGTAGTCTTTCAGTAACTCAAGCCATCGACGTTGTCGCAGATTTAACTCCTTTTGTCTAAATATATATTGAAGGCTTTTATGATCTGTGAAGATGTCAACATGAACACCATACAAATAGTGTCTCCAGATTTTTAATGCATGCACAACTGCAGCTAACTCTAAATCATGGGTCGGATAGTTCTTCTCTTGTTTCCTCAACTGTCTTGAAGCATATGCGATAACCTTAGCATGTTGCATTACAACACATCCCAACCCAACCCCAGAAGCATCACAGTACACCGCATAGCCTTTTGAACCCTCTGGCAATGCTAGAACTGGTGCTGATGTCAACCTGTCCTTTAGCTCCTGGAAACTATGCTCGCAAGCCTCAGTCTACTGGAACTTAGCTGTTTTTTGAGTCAGCTTCGTTAATGGTGCTGAAAGTGAAGAAAACCCCTCTACAAACCTTCTGTAATACCCAGCTAACCCCAATAAACTACGAACCTCAGTTAGAGTCATAGGTCTGGGCCAAGTTTTTACGGCCTCAATCTTTTGTGTATCAACCGCAATACCTGCATCTGATACAATATGGCCTAAGAAAGCGACAGAGTTCAACCAGAACTCACACTTAGAAAACTTTGCATAAAGTTCTTGATCTCGAAGAACCTGAAGGACTGCTCGCAGATGATTTGCATGCTCAACTTTTAAACGTGAATACACCAAAATATCATCAATAAATACAATCACAAACAAGTCTAAATACGGCCTGAATATACTATTCATCAGGTCCATGAACACTGCTGGGGCATTAGTTAATCCAAAAGACATCACCAAGAACTCAAAGTGTCCATATCTAGTTCTAAAAGCTGTCTTTGGAATGTCTTTCTCCCGAACTCGTATCTGGTGGTAACCTGATCTTAAATCAATCTTTGAGAAGCACTCAGCACCTTGTAACTGATCAAACAAGTCATCGATCCTCGAAAGGGGATACTTATTCTTTAGAGTCACCTTATTCAGCTGTCGATAATCGATACACATTCTTAGTGAGCCATCTTTCTTCCTCACGAATAACACTGGTGCACCCCATGGTGAAGCACTAGGTCTGATAAAGCCTTTATCCAGCAAGTCTTTCAGCTGACCCTTCAACTCTTTTAGTTCAGCAGGAGTCATTCTATAAGGAGGGATAGATATGGGTTGTGTACCTGGTAGCATATCGATAGAAAAATCAATTTCTCATTCTGGAGGGATAACGGGAAGTTCGTTCGGAAATACATCTAGAAACTTATTAACTACCGGAATAGACGGAAGCGTC
>NW_026026327.1:0-313 GCF_019186545.1 Solanum stenotomum
CGTGCTCAGATGAAAATTCTGACAGCTAGATTAGCTTCGGAATATTTATTTTGGTCTAGAACGACCCTTTGTTCACTTCCCGAGACTTTAGATAGCAATTGTGGAATCTGGTTCAAATGATACTGGGTGTGGGACCCACTTTTCATCGAAGCGAGCTCCAAATGGAAATTCCGCCTTCACCGTTGAGTCCGAAATATCGTTTCCAATCAGATTCCATATAAGGTTTGTATTTTTCCGACTCCGAACGAGTCCGAAACATCGAAATTTAAGTTTGAAGGGTTGTCAAATTTTGACGCGGTGGTGACGTGGCAGA
>NW_026026328.1:0-522 GCF_019186545.1 Solanum stenotomum
TTTCTATTCTACTTCTATCTATTTTTTTAATTACTATATATCATCATCGTACTTCATCATCAGCATACTTCGTACTATATATATATATATATATATATTTTCGTCATACTTTTATATATATATTTCATTCCTTAAAAAAACTCCTATTCCCACCAAACCAATCAAAAATTGCCACGTGGCGTTAATTAATATTTCTCTCTTCTATATAATTTTTTCTATTTCTACTTTCTATTTCTTTCTATTAATATTTCTTTCTTTTATATAATATTTTCTATTTCTTTCTATTACCACACCAATCAAAAATTGCCACGTGGCGCTAATTAATATTTCTTTCTTTTATATAATATTTTCTATTTCTACTTTCTATTTCTTTCCATTAATATTTCTTTCATTTATATAATATTTTCTATTTCTTTCTATTATATTCTATTTTCTATTCTACTTCTATCTATTTTTTTATTATTTTTTTAATTACTATATATCATCATCGTACTTCATCATCAGAATACTTCGTGCTATATA
>NW_026026328.1:529-627 GCF_019186545.1 Solanum stenotomum
TATATATATTTTCGTCATACTATATAAGTCGTGGTTCTCTTGGACTACCAAGGGTATTCCCGTCATTTTCTTCCTTAAAAAAACTCCTACCAATACTA
>NW_026026329.1:0-330 GCF_019186545.1 Solanum stenotomum
CATTTATGAGAATAGATCGATTGGGACTGTTTCAGCAGCTACAGTGGCACCTTTATAGAGCATCCGGTTAGAGTTCTGGCCTCTATTGCCCAAATACTTATATAGAGCATGCAGTTAGAGTTCCGGCCTCTATTTCCCAGATACTTATATAGAGCATCCGGTTAGAGTTTCGGCCTCTATTGCCCAAATACTTATATAGAGCATCCGGTTAGAGTTTCGGCCTCTTATACTTGTTACTTGTGATTGGTTACTTGGGTACTTCTTGTGAGCATCCGGTTCGAGGTCCGGCCTCTGTACTATTGGATTCTACGAATTAGGGTTGAGGTTCTG
>NW_026026330.1:0-951 GCF_019186545.1 Solanum stenotomum
TGAAAGCTTAACAACTTTAAGAAATAATAGAAAATTTGATGGTGGAATAGCCACTACAACCATGGAAATATTATATAAATATGAAATAGCTATAAGAAATGAATTTAGTAGTATGACAACAGAAGTAGAAGAACAAAATAAAAAAAAAATCATAAATCGGAATCTAATGACAAAATTAGCAATATGTAATATGTGTTACATAGATGAATATACATGTGCATTTAGAGAATATTAGTATAAAGGAACATATAGCATAGAAGAAAGTAAAGAAATAAGAAAATTATATTTTACAAAATTACCAGAACCTTTTAATTCAAAAGTAATAAAAAGTTGGAATGAAACAGAATTAACAGATACCTTAGGAGCTAGAATAAAATTCTTACAACGATGGTTTATGGAACTATGTGAAAAACATAAAGAAGAAATAAAAATGGAAAAAATATTAGTAAAAAACTTGGCATGTTGCAAAAATAAGACAGCACCTCAATTTGGTTGTACGGATAGGTATTATAAAAATAAAAAGAAATATGATAAAAAATACATATCAAAATATAAATATAAAAAACCAAGAAGAAGGTACTATGTAAAAAATTACAAAACCAAAAGACCATATAGACCAAAAAGAAAACTAACGGAATGTACTTGTTATAATTGTGGAAAATTAGGACATATAGCTAGAGATTGTAAATTACCTAAAAATCCAAAGAAAAAACAAATATCAGAAATAATAATAGACGATGAAAAATATACACAAATAGAATACGTAGATTATGAATTAGAAAGCAATGATAGTATATATGAATTATCGGAAAATGAAATAGATAATGACATAGAAATAGAAGATGAATTCTATAATATAACAAATGACTGAAACAGATATACAAACAATAAATAAAGAAGAACATCAAGACGAAGAATATTTAGAACAGAAAATAATATTTGATAATAGTA
>NW_026026330.1:1635-2408 GCF_019186545.1 Solanum stenotomum
AAAAATGAGTACCTCAAGGAGAATAGATAAAACCCCACAAAAATCAATAGAAGAAGATATAAAACCACATCATTACTACATAACGGGAATAATGGAACAACGAAAATATTTAATATTAATAGATACAGGACGAGAAGAAAACTATATTACAAGAGAATTAGTGACGGAAGATGAAATAATAACTATTGAACAATCATGCTCCGAACTACCAAAAGCATTAATGTATACCGAAGAAACTACAGAAAAGGAAATAATCATCGGAGTGTGGTAGGTGAGTATTTTATTTTAAAGATTTTATTATAGTATTCTTTTGCTAAGTGTCTTAATCTTGATATCCCTATAATGTTATTTTTGGTAGTGTGAAATTCATGGTAAAATGTAATAATATTTATTGTAATATTCTTTCGATAGTTGTTTTAATCTGAATATTTCTTTAATATTATTTATGATATATTCTAGATATAACATATCTTCGGTTCTTTAGTACATATATAAATTTTCTTCCATTAATTGTTCTAATAGTTTTATATCTTCCATAGATTTTATCCAATATTGTAAATATTCGTAGTTCATTTTAATCTGAATTTATTTCTAAATCATACCATTCTATTCTTTCGAAGTCTAAATCATGTAGGTCTATTTCATACCATTCTTGATTTAATATATCTTCTGATTCGTAATCATTAAATATATTTTCCCATATTATTCTTCTTAATTCGATTATTTCTATATTTTTAAGTACATGTAAGATTAAAGTTTCGTAGTTTTTTATC
>NW_026026331.1:0-2281 GCF_019186545.1 Solanum stenotomum
ACCGAGTGGATTTGGTTAGATGGAAACTACCCAAATGGTTAGGCATGAGTTTCAATGATCGTCTACCTTATCCCATAAACTATGTGCCCACATAGGTAGGTAGTGGATCCATTAAGCTATATATACCGGTCTTCCTTAGGCAAGTAGACCACCTCTTTACGGTGTGGGGACTTATGACACCGGATTCCATGACAAGCTCTCATGGTTTATGTTGGTTAAATGCTTACTTCCCATCATGTGAGATTTCATTATGGTTTCTTGATAGGCTCTACAAAGTGTAGGTAGTAGTATGGGATGCTACCTATACATTGCACGAGTAGGCTTGGAGAGGGTCATAGTGAGTTTCTCTAAATTCTAATGTAAGTGACACAATTGTGGCCTAAATAAGGTTATTAAAGAATGTTGGCTCTCAAATGCTTAATATGAGATGCATGCTATACTTGGGTTATATTATGAGTTATTTTCCCTTGTCATGTCTTAATTAATGATATACCTCTTATGTATGAATATTGTGCAAATGTGAAAGAAAGGAATGATAAGTTACTTTAAGTGACCTAAATGTGGTGTCTTAGTATGGATGGTGGTATGGGACGCCATCCATACATTGCACGAGGTATAGCATAAGGGTTGCTTGAGCTAAAGGTCTAAGGTAAAGGTTTTCATGTTGATATTGTTTAAAGGTGATATTTTGACTTACTTGATGTTTATGCTTGCCTTGTATGTCTTTTATGCAACTGTTCATGATACTTCAAAAAGTGGCTTAATGCATGGTTTCTAGCCAAAATGTCCCTTTTAAAGCATGTTTTGCATGGTCATCATACTTAGTACTTAATTGTGCTAATTCCATATTTCTCTATTTTCTACTAGTGTAGGTTCCGGAAAGTGAGCGGGTTCTATAGTAAGCTTGGAACTTGCAGTTCTTCCAAGATCTTGTGGTATGTCCTCATATGTCGAGGACAAGACTTTTCTATTCTAATTTTATGATAAGGTTCTTGTAATAGACTTAATAGACTTCTTTTGATTGTAAAGGGTCGTGTCCCTACTTATGTTTTGTGATTATGGCTAAGATGGACATGTGAGACTTAGACTTCCGCTGTGTGTTTTTAAAGTTGGTTTAATGAAGCTTGAATGTTTGGATGTAAATAAGTTTTTAATTCTGCACTATTATCATTATTGAATGTAATGAATGACTATGTGGCTTTTATAAGACCCTTGCGGGGTCGAATACGCCTTGGTACGACTTGGGGGTCCTCCCGGGTCGTGACAAACTTGGTATCAGAGCATAAGATTTTGGAAATGGTTTTTAGGATCAAAGTCTCACAAGCCACGTCTAGTAAAGTCTTGTTCATCGGTGTGTGTTGCGACACATCTATGAGCGAGAAAGGCTATAGGACGGTAGAAGTTACACTTCTTTCATTATCCTTGAAGTCGTGCCTTAGAGTTTGGTTTATAGGTGTCCTTTTTGTTTAATCCTTCTCTTGTGTTTATAGGATATGAATACGAGGGCTAACCAAAGGAGAGCGGAGGGGGAGTTAGGTGATGAGGGAGTTCCTCCCCAAGTTGTGCAAAATGGTCAAGTTGTGCAATGCAATCAAGTTCCTATAGGTGAGCAAGAGAGTGAGGTTCCGGTGGTTCCCCCGGATATGACCAATGAAGAGATTAGGTCGGCTTTCTTAATCCTGGCCAGAGCCATGGCGGCTCAAGCAACTAGAGATATGGGGCCTAGGGTGAATGCTAATGAGGGTACTATGGCTTCTAAGTTGAGAGACTTTGTGAGGATGAATCCTCCGGTGTTTCTAGGTTCTAAGGTCGGAGAGGATCCCCAAGAATTTTTGGATGAAGTGTATAAGGTAGTGAGTGCTATGGGGGTGACTTCAAAAGAAAAGGCGGAGCTTGCCTCCTATCAATTGAAAGATGTTGCCCAAATTTGGTTCACTCAATGGAAGGCTAATAGGCCGGTGGAAGCGGATCCTATATAATGGGAGGAGTTTAAGGAAGCATTCCTTGGTAGGTATTTTCCCCGTGAGAAGAGAGAGTGTAAGGTTGAGGAGTTTATCAACCTTAGGCAAGGTAATGCGAGTGTGCAAGAGTACTCCTTGAGGTTTACCCAATTGTCTAAGTATGCTCCATCTTTGGTGTCAAATCCTAGGGATGAGATGAGTAGGTTTGTGACCGGTGTATCCGACCTAGTCAAGGAAGAGTGCCATACGGCAATGCTCCTTAATGACATGAACATTTCTAGGCTCATAGTGTATGCTCAATCCATTGAGGAGTCCAAACT
>NW_026026331.1:3363-4673 GCF_019186545.1 Solanum stenotomum
AAAAAAAAAACGAACTAGTGAAACTAGAGCCTCACATGTGAGTTTAGAGTTGAGAACTTGATGAAATGATGAGAAATGACGGTGAGGTCCGGAAACTAGTCATTTGAACTAGTAAATTGTAAGGGTCTTGTCGTTGAAGTTTGGAGTGTTCTTTAAAGGCTTAAGGGGTTGATTAGCTAGTTGATTAATCACCTTTATAAGTTAGCAAGACCTTAAGCTATGTCATGAAATCATTTAGAACCGAGACCCTCAAAACAATCCCCTAAAAACAGTTTTTAGTTTTAAGTTAGGAGTGAGGGTCAACTTTAAATGGTCATATCTTTTAGCTCAAAATGAATTAGGTGGGCCATTACCTATCCAATTAAAGGTATCTGAATCCTCTTTCCAACGCCATCGAGTTTGCCTTTTTCCGATCTCGGAGTAAAACGTTATGCCCAAAATAGTGAAGCACTGTCAGCAAGGACGAGCTTAGACGGGTTTAGTGGAAACTTTTAAGTGGGTCCTTATTTATTTTCCTAAGTTGAGCCCATTTTATTATATGCCTTTCCTAGAAATTATAAAGCCCTTCTAGACCAAATTCTTCCATTTTAAGTCACTCCAATTAGTATTAAAAAGAACTCACCTCCTCTCAAATACTTTTCTCTCTACAATCCTCCATTTTNTTTCCGATCTCGAAGTAAAAAGTTATGCCCAAAATAGTGAAGCACTGTCAGCAATGACGAGCTTAGACGGGTTTAGTGGAAACTTTTAAGTGGGTCCTTATTTATTTTCCTAAAGGAGTCCATTCTTGATTATCTTTCCTTCAAGGAGTCCATTCAAAAGGGTTTCAAAAGTCTTCAAAGAACAAAACTTCTATTTTCTATTCTAGGTATGGGTTCATGGGTAAAATGTTTTCAAAGTCATTATATTGATGAATTGAAGTTCTATTTATGATTTTAAGATGATTTTTATATGAAACTTCTTCAAGAACCCATGTTTTCATTAAAAGCCTAGAATTTGCTAATGAAGTGGGTTTAATGCCTTGATTTAATGTTGATGAAATTGTGTTTAGATTGGATTGTACAGTTGATTTATATGTTTTTCTATACCTAATTATGATGAATTGTTGGTATATGGATAATTGAGGATTGTGGCCTTATGGACAAGTTATGGAAGAATTCTCTTGTGGTAAGAAAAATGGTTGGGACTTGAGTGTTGTTGATTATGGCTTTGGAGGATGGTAAGTTGGCTTAATCTCATATTATGGATAAAAAAAATGTTCTTTCTTTGTTTGATCCACTTATGGTTGAGGTGTTTAATTATGGAATGTA
>NW_026026332.1:0-657 GCF_019186545.1 Solanum stenotomum
ACCTAAGAAACCCTAAAACATTTTAAAAACTTAATCATAAAAATCATAAACATAAAAAAAACCATAAACTCTAAAAAACTCTTAACCTAAAATTCGAAGCCCTAAATCCTAAACACCTTAAAACCCTAAACCTAAACAATACTCTAAACCTAATAGAACACTAGAAAATCTTAAGCCCAAAACCCTAAATCCTAAAAACCCTTAAAAAAACCAAACCCTAAGAAATCCTAAACGCTAAATAATATACGCTAAGAAACTCTAAATCATAGGGCTAAACCTTAAACCCCAAACCATATGGAATCCTAAGAAACCCTAAACCCGAAAATCCATTCAAACACCTACAACTATAATACCCGGAAAAAAAACCATTTAAAACCATAGTGTTTTGGTTTTAAAGCTTTCTAGTGTTTAGGTTTTCTTAGGATTTAGGATTTTTTAGGATTTAGGGCTTCTTAGAGTTTCATTATGCTTAGGGCTAGGGGTTTATCCCTAAGGTTTAGGGTTTGGGTTTCTTAGGGTTTGAGTTTAACATTTAAGGTCTCCTAGATTTTTTTGGGTCATTTAGGGTGTAGGGTTTAGTGTTTAGGTTTAGGGTTTTTCTATGGTTTAGGGTTTAGGTTTGCTAGGTGTAAGATTTTTTAGGTTTAGAGTTTTTAA
>NW_026026333.1:0-279 GCF_019186545.1 Solanum stenotomum
CGATAGTCAATGCACATTCTGAGAGAACCTTTTTTTTCACGAACAACACTGGAGAACCCCATAGAGAGATATTAGGTCTGATGAAGCCCTTACCTAGAAGGTCTTTCAACTGCTCTTTCAATTCCTTCAGCTCGGCTAGAGCCATTCTGTAAGAAGGAATGGGTTGGGTATCTGGAAGGAGATTTATTCCAAAGTCGATTTCCCTTTTGGGAGGAACTCCGGGAATATATTCTAGAAACTTATTTACTTCTGGGACTGACTCAAGAGTTGGGGTTTCGG
>NW_026026334.1:0-1558 GCF_019186545.1 Solanum stenotomum
TCCTTCACATTCAGATCACGCGGAGATTAGTTCCCCATCCGTATTCAGCAATATCGGTGGTGAGTCCTCGTTTTTCTAGGACTATTTATATGTTTTATATTCAGTCTTTCATTTTAGTTTAAGTTTTGCTAGAGTTAGTTAGGGGAATGTCCCAACATCTCTAGACGTTAAGAGGCTATTTATTCATACATTGTTATTGTCACTCCCCGAGGTTACCTACTTGACGTAACACGAGACTTAGGATCACGAGTGACCCCAAGCTAACCTTGAGTTGGCATATCATAAGCATATTAGCTCAACACCTTTAAAAGCCTAAACCTAAGAAATCTGAAATCCCTAAGAAACCCTAAACCCTAAACCTTAGGGAAACACCAGGACTTATAAAACACCAACATACCCTGAAGCCTAAAAACACCGTTAAAAACACTAAACCTAAAAACACCCTTAAAATCCCTAATCCCTAAAAACTCTAAATTTAAAATCATAAGCCCTAAACCCAAAGAAACCCTAAACCGTAAGAACCCCTAAACATTAAAAAATCATAACAATCTTGAAAATCCCTTTTAAAATCCTAAACCTAAAAAATTCAACAAAAACTTAAGCCCTAAACCTTATAAACCCTTAAATAAATACTTAGACCTTCTACCCAAAGAAACCCTAAACCCTTCCGCCTAAACCTTAAGGCTAAACCTTCAGAAACCCTAAACTTTAAGAAATAAAAAATAACCTAAAAGACTTTTAAAACCCTAAAGTTTTAAAAACCCAAAACCCTAAAAAGCCTATAAATAACCTAAATTCTAAGAAACCCTTAATCGTTAAAAAACCATAGAAATCCTAAACACCTTAAAACCCTAAACCTAAATATTACTCTAAACCTAATAGAACACTAGAAAATCTTAAGCCCAAAACCCTAAATCCTAAAAACCCTTAAAAAAACCAAACCCTAAGAAATCCTAAACGCTAAATAATATACGCTAAGAAACTGTAAATCATAGGGCTAAACCTTAAACCCCAAACCATATGGAATCCTATGAAACCCTAAACCCTAAAATCGATTTAAACACCAACAACTATAATACCCGGAAAAAAAACCCTTTAAAACCTTAAGCTTTAGAAAAAACCCTAAACTTAAAATCCTATGCCCTTTATTAGACCTATGTAACCCTAAATCATAAGAAATCCAAATTCTTAAAAATACCTAAGAAACCCTAAAACATTTAGAAACCTTAATCATAAAAATCATGAACATAAAAAAAACCATAAACTGTAAAAAACTCTTAACCTAAAATCCAAAGCCCTAAATCCTAAACAAAGAAACCCTAAGAAACTATAACTCCAAAACCCTTATAAACCTTAATACCCTAAAACCTATGATACTAAACCCTAAACCCTAAAAAATCATTAAGAAAACCTAAACCCTAAAAATCACTATGAAAACCTAAATCATAAAAAACCTAAAAAAAAACGTTTAAAACCCGTAAACCTAAAGAACCATAAATCCCAAACTCTAAACCTTGAACCCTAAACCCCTATATTCATAAGCCCAAAACCCAAACCC
>NW_026026335.1:0-383 GCF_019186545.1 Solanum stenotomum
TCCTTCATACCAAACACACCCTTAATACACTATAATAAAAATAGAAATTAGCGCGATAAAGAACTTTTATCTCTAAGCAATACAAATTTATTATCAATCATATTAAACGACAGACTGGAAACATGGAATAAAAACAAAATTGTGAGCTATATAAAATATCTAATAATAGATAAGCGATGAAGCTCGTAACTAATTTTGTTACCTTACATTGTTGTTATAGTGATACTTTAGATTTTATATTGACTAGTTCCCATCATAGTCATCAACTTGAGGAAACTTAACATATGAATTAAAATTTTAACTTATAGCAAAAGACTCCAAAGTCGAGCCACATAATTTGGGCAAAGAAAATAAGATTTTTCTAATAAATGGTTGTCCATACA
>NW_026026336.1:0-520 GCF_019186545.1 Solanum stenotomum
AATAGTTTCACTCTCATAATTCTATCAGACTCACATATATTGGGACGGAAAAAATAACACATATCATTTTAAAATTATCAAAAAAGTATTATAAATAATAATAATTAACAACTTAAAATATCTAAAAGACATTTTAAAAGGGTTAATTTTGTAATTTTATCCATATCACATAAATTAGGACAAAGTGACCAGTAATATAAGTTATTTAGTTACATAAAAATATTATAAATCACAATAATTAATAACTTAAAACATTTTTTAAAAAAAAATGAAAATTGAAAATTTGGATGACTCTCCAAATTTTATTTGTGTCACATAAATTGAGACAACAAAAATAACATATATTGGGTCCATTTTAATTTATTTGTCTTATTTTTTTTTTGTGTTTTTTATTTTTAAAAATTGCGTAAAAATACTATAAATCATGATAATTGACAACATAAAATATGTTTTCCAAAAAAATACAAAAAATTCCATTGATTCTTGAAGTAAATCTATCATAAAAATATTATAAATCATG
>NW_026026337.1:0-368 GCF_019186545.1 Solanum stenotomum
AGTAGGTAACCTCGGGGAGTGACAGAAAAAATGTATGAATAAAAGCCCCTAACTGACTAGAGATGCTTGGACATGCCCCCAGCTAACTCTAGCAAAACTGAAACTAAAATGAAAGACTGAATATAAAACATGTAAATCATCCTCGAAAAACGAGGGCTGACCACTGATATTGCTGAATACGGATCGGTAACCGATCTCTGCGTTATCTGAATGCTAAGGACCTGAACGTACATCAAGAGAAGATGTAGCGTAGATTATGTATCAGTAGTTGAAAGATTCTGAGCATGCATGACATGATAAATCTAAACAAATATATATAATTGAATAGAGCATATTGAACAATGATATAATCTGAACATGATTAAGAA
>NW_026026337.1:418-520 GCF_019186545.1 Solanum stenotomum
AAAAAATTCAGTCAAGAGTTTTTTTCAATCTAGGATTGTTAAAGACTTTTTAGGATCATTATTATTTTTACGATTTGATCTCTAAGGGCTTAGGGTATATTA
>NW_026026338.1:0-631 GCF_019186545.1 Solanum stenotomum
AGTTGGGCAGCTTGCCTGAAGCAAGTCTGTGTTGCAGCTGTGTTCCCTCTGTGAACAGAATCTGTTATGTTTTTAGAATTAAATTTCGAATTTTTTTTCTTAAGTCTAGCTGTCCTAAATTATTCCTAATCATCATGGGGTCTTTCCAAACACAAATCATTACCCTTGAGTTCATAATCCAATTCAAGTGAAGTTAGATTCCAAGTCAAGTGAAGTTAGTTTCCAAGTCAAGTGAAGTTAGAAGTTAAGTTTAGAAGTTAAGTAAGTCAAAGCAAGTCTTCAACTTTTCAAAAGTCTTCATTGAACGTTTTAACTTCATTCTAAGGCTCAAGTTCCAAGTTAAGTATAGAGTTTCAAGTCGAGTGAAAAGTATTGAGTTTCAAGTCAAGTCAAAAGTTAAGAGTTTCATGTTAAGTTAAGAGTTTCACACCAAGCCAAGAGTTCAAGTAAAGTAAAGAGTAAATAGTTGAGTTCATTTTCTCAAAGTTATTAGGGAACTATGTATTCCCAAAGAAGTTTTAAAGAAATGTTTTTACATTTAAACAAGGTTGGAAACTGAGATTTCCAAAAGAGGCTTCGGGCTAGTTTTTGAGTAATTATCTTATATCAGCAGGAAAACATATGTTTTAAA
>NW_026026339.1:0-1086 GCF_019186545.1 Solanum stenotomum
CCAAAGTAAAAGTTTTAAGTTTTCCGTGCTTTTATTCTATAATTCATGCTATGACGAATGCAAAGGGCTTGTATAAGACCTCTTCGAGGTCAAAAATGCCGGTAACGACTAGGGGTTGCTCTCGGGTCGTTACACATTACACAAGAGAGGGTGCCTAGGCCTACCAACTAAAGGTTCAACAATCAACTATACTTTTCATTCTTTTAAGAAGAGGATGCATAAAGCCTACCAATTCAAGACATACATCAATCACCATACTTTCATTTATACAAGAAAGAGAAGTTTAAAGCCTACCAATTCAAGATATACATCATATAGAAGAAAGCCCTACACTTTCTATAACCAACATACATGAGTTTCAAATTGAGGATTAGCCTTTCAATAACAACACAAATAGCTTAAAGACACGATCACCTTAACTTCATCGAATTGAGATGCCTATACTTCACATCATATTCAATGCCATGACCACAATGTACATAGTAAGTAAACACCTCCAACTTTCAAGTGGATCAACAATACACGCACAATTCTACTTTAACATGAAATTAACCATAACTTGGCCTCTCAAGGCCATGTTCACAAATCCTCACTTCACCGACAATTCACAATAATTAGGCATATATGATGATATAATTCAACAATCTAAATCAATCTAGGTATAAATCCATCAACATTAATTCATAATCAACAAACCCACCTCATAAGGTACAATTTAGGAATTAAGAGAAATCATGGATTCATAGAGTATTTTTATCATAAATCATCAATTAAACATAAATACAATCAATATATGCCATTATAAAGCATTTGAAATCATTTGGAGAAAGAACCCATGAGATTGAGTAGAACCCTAGGTTTTTCATGAACATCAAAAACATTGAAACTTCTTTGAAATTGACTCTAGGCTGAAAGATAACCCTAGATGAAGGATGACCATACCTTTTTTAATAGTCCCCAATAAATTTAATGAAGAAAACACCTTGAATCCAAACCCTAGCTCCCACTTCTTCTTCTTCTTCTTCTTCTTTAGGAACTTCTAAAGAGAGAATTTTTGGAAGGAAGAACTCTTGTTTTGATTTGGGG
>NW_026026340.1:0-1175 GCF_019186545.1 Solanum stenotomum
AATATATTATTTCTAAATTTAAAGCTAGTGTCAACACTAGATGGGCACAAATCGATCTTGCAAGAAAATCAATTTTGTCATCAATAGGATCAACTAGTGTTGGTACTTATGCTTAGCAAACAATCGATGGACACAAAAAACATATCACAAAATTAAAGCTAAGCATCAATACTAGATGGACACAAACACATTATTGAAAACAATTGTACTCGAACTTTAGAAATTTAGAAGCACCAACCATATCTCCTATTTTGATGAAAGAAGCAATATAGTGTTGTATTAACTTTTTTAGATGTTGAGCTTCCTCAGTTGCCTAGCACGAAAAGTTTTAAAATTAGTTAAATATAAACTTCAAATCCAAAAATATTAGTTATATATATATTCTCAAGTTTTAATAAGTTCAAGTTTTCAATTCAAGTTCATATCTAATTTCTAAAATTAATTAGTTATATATTCAAGCTAATTAGTTCCGTTCAAGTTCTAATTTCAAGTTCAAGTCTAAGTTCAACTTCAAGTTCTAAGTTCATGTTCTAAGTTCAAGTTCAAGTTCTAATTTCAAGTTCAAGTTCTAAGTTCAAGTTCAAATTCTAAGTTCAAGTTCTAATTTCAAGTTCAAGTTCAAATTCTAATTTCAAGTTCAAGTTCTAAGTTCTAAGTTCAAGTTCAAATTCTACATTCAAGTTCTAATTTCAAGTTCAAGTTATAAGTTCAAGTTCAAATTTTAATTTCAAGTTGAAGTTCAAGTTCTAAGTTTAAGTTCAAATTCTACGTTCAAGTTCTAATTTCAAGTTCTAAGTTTAAGTTCAAATTCTACGTTCAAGTTCAAGTTCAAGTTCTAATTTCAAGTTCAAGTTCTAAATTCAAGTTCAAGTTCTAATTTCAAGTTCATGTTCATGTTCATGTTCAAGTTCTAAGTTCTAAGTTCAAGTTCAAGTTCAAGTTCAAGTTCAAGTTCTAAGTTCAAGTTCAAGTTCAAGTTCAAGTTCTAAGTTCAAGTTCAAGTTCAAGTTCTAATTTCAAGTTCAAGTTCTAAGTTCAAGTTCAAATTCTAAGTTCAAGTTCAAGTTCTAAGTTCAAGTTCTAATTTCAAGTTCAAGTTCTAAGGTTAACTTCAAATTCTAAGTTCAAGTTCAAATTCAAGTTCAAATTCAAGTTCTAAGTTCAACTTCAAATTC
>NW_026026341.1:0-2526 GCF_019186545.1 Solanum stenotomum
TAGAGCTGAATTATTGAGATCTAATCCCGGATCTAATGTTGTAATTTGGAGAGATGGGGGAAAGTTCTTGGGATTTTATGTGTGTCTGGGAGCAGTTAAGGAAGCTTTTAAATCGGGTTGTAGGCCATTAATTAGCCTAGATGGTTGTTGGCTAAAAGGCACATACGGAGGAAATTTATTATCTGCCGTGGCAATAGATCCAAATGATTGTATATTTCCAGTTGCTTATGCTGTGATAGCTGAAACAGAGAGTAAAGAAACATGGAGCTGGTTTATTGACAATCTTGGATATGACTTAGACATCAGAAATAGTCACCACATTGCCTTTATGTCTGACAGGCAAAAAGTGAGTAAAAATCTTTAATATTTTTTGTTCTTTTTTCTGTTTAACATACATATGTTACTACTTTGTTTCTTATGTAGGGTCTGATTGGAGCTGTAAAAGATTTGTTCCCGGAAGCTGAACATAGAAATTGTGTTAGGCACATGTATCAGAACTTCAAGCAAAAACATAAAGGCAAAGCTTTGAAGGATTTGGTATGGAATGCTGCTAGGGCAAGCAATAAGGTGATCTTCCAGAAATGCATGGAAGCACTTGATCAAGAGGACAAAGTGGCAAGAGAGTGGTTCAATAACCCAGAAAGGCCATTTCAAAGTTGGACTAGAGCATTGTTTAGAACAAATACAAAATGTGATATGTTACTCAACAACTTGTGTGAAAGCTTTAACAGGTAATTAATTAAATACTTTCATCTACTTATTTTTTGGTCATCACGCTGTTATTTATGCCTTTAGGTAATTGCATAAGTTACATTGTCAGGCTGAGGTTGTCTTCGAAAATATCGACTGATAAGTTTCTTGTTAGGATGGTGTTGTTTTCTGTTATTTGTGATTATGTCGATCACCTTTATCGACTGGTGTATGTTAAGTTGGAGTAAGGTCTATGCACACTTTATCTCTTAGACCTTACTTGTGAGATTACTGAGTATCTAGTTGTTGTAGTTATTAGTTTACAATATGTATTACTAATGTAGCACTTATTTTAGGTATATAATTGATGCTAGAGATAAAGCTATTATTACAATGCTAGAAATGATAAAAAAACAAGTTGATGAAAAGAATGTACAAGAAAAGAGAGTGGATTGCAAAGTCTGATAGTTCAATTTGCCCAAAAATTGTGAAAAAATTGAACAAGATTAGCAAGAAAGCAATTTGGTTTAAAACTGATTATTCAGGGGGACCAAGAGTCTCGATAGATGGTCCTGGTGGAGTTAATATTGTTGATATGAAGGCAAAGAGTTGTACATGTAGAAGATGGGAACTTACTGGACTGCCATGTCCTCATGCATATGCATGTATTATTGGAAATAGTGAAAGAGTGGAAGATTATGTGGATACATTCTACACAATTGAAACTTTCAAGAATGTATATTCACATTACATAAATCCAACAAATCCAGAAGATCACTGGCCTGAGGTTGTGGATTGTGGAGAGGTAATACCACCTAAAATTGTGAAGAAAAAGCGAGGAAGAAAGCCCAAATCAAGGAAAAAAGAGCCTGAAGAATTAGAGAAGAAAAAGAAGGTAGAAGCTGTAGGAAAAGCTGAAAAAAGAGCTGAGCAGAAGTTTGAAAAAAGGCAACCTCAAAAGTTATCCAAAAAAGGTTCTACACAGGTTATGTGTTCGATTTGCAAAAAGTATGGACATAATGCAAGAGGACATTATAAATTTGTCAAAGCCGGAGAATCATCTTCAAGCCATTATTTGGAGGCTATAAGTCCAGCTAAAGAAGCTTCAAATGACGGGGATTATTTAAATATGTATAGCCCGGAGATGTGGAATAATAATCTCCAAGGATTGAATTTGGCATATCAATCGACCATAACTCAGGTAATCATTGTTTTAAAGTTAATACAATTTAAATGTTTTCTCTACCATTATCTTTAGTTCTTTTTTTTTTTTGTTCACAAGGCACCAATTGAAGAACAGGTAACAATTGTTCAAACTGATGTAGTGGCTGCTCAAGGTGTTGATGAAGTTGCAATTAAAGGCATCGAAACTACTAGACTATCTCATACTTCTAAGAGAGGCAGACTCTTTAAGAGAAAAGTCATGAAAGAGTACATTGTTGAAGTTCAGAAGAAGAAGAAGAAGAAGATTGGAAATCATAGCAATGTATAGAAATTATCTTTGTAATTTTTTGTGGTTATGTGAGACACCTATTACAACACTATATATTGTTGTCGTTCTTTTTTTTTTTTGCTAACAATGGTGCTCATAGCAGCCTAGTATGTAACATATTTTTTAGAAATGCTCTAATGTTACTTGTGTTTTGCTTATGTATATTGGAATTGATGTACAAGTATGATTATGTCACATGGTGGACACGGAAGGCAATATAGTATGTGCCATTGAATTTAACATTTATTTTCAACGTTGATTATAATTTTTAAAATGTTGTTGATAAGAAAGAAATTTTGATTGAAATAGTCCAAACAAAAAGAGTTATGGATTTTATTGCAAAA
>NW_026026342.1:0-796 GCF_019186545.1 Solanum stenotomum
GTCGATAGGATCAATGAAGGATCGCCTATGCATTTCTTCCACATGGAGATGTGAAATACCGGATGAACCGCTGCTAGTTCCTGTGGTAACTCCAACTCATAAGCAACATTGCCAATCCTCTTGGCTATGCGGTAAGGTCCAATATACCGGGGACTGAGTTTCCCCTTCTTACCAAACCTCATAACGCCTTTCATGGGTGAAACCTTCAAATATACCCAATCATCTACTTCAAACTCTAACGCCCTTCTCCTAACATCTGTGTAGGATTTCTGACGACTCTGAGCCGTTTTCAACCTCTCTTGAATCACTTTCACCTTCTCCATAGCTTGGTGAACTAAATCTGGTCCTATCAACTGTGCTTCACCAACTTCAAACCATCCAATAGGAGATCTACATCTTCTCCCATAAAGAGCTTCATATGGGGCCATTTGGATGCTAGAATGATAACTGTTGTTGTAGGCAAATTCAATTATAGGTAGGTGATCATCCCAACTACCTTTGAAATCGATTACACAAGCCCTCAACATATCCTCTAAGGTCTGAATAGTGCACTCTACTTGCCCATCAGTCTGAGGATCAAAGGCAGTACTTAAGTTCACCTTTGAACCCAAGCCCTTCTGAAAAGATTTCCAGAACTGTGCACCTCTATCTGAAATAATGGAGATTGGGACTCCATGAAGTCTCACTATCTCTTGAACATACAACTTGGCATAATCTTCTGCTGTATTGGTAGTCTTTACCGGTAGAAAATGAGCTGACTTTGTCATCCTGTCGACAATTACCCAAATAGAATCAT
>NW_026026343.1:0-1020 GCF_019186545.1 Solanum stenotomum
GAAAAATGGTCCAACACTGAGAAAAAAAGTGAGGCGGGTGAACAGTAAAAACGCTCACTGGAAATTGCATTTCCTGTCGGACAGATTTTACGAAAATGGGCATAACTTCTTCGTCCGAACTCCGAATGAGGTGAAACGAAGTGCGTTAGGTAGCTAACTCAAAGGGCTTTCCATGGATATTTTATGGGCCACCCAATTATTTGTGTGCTAGGAGATATGACCCTCCAAATTAGGCACTCGAAAAAGTCTTCACTTGGAAATTTCGAATTTTGATACGGTTGCTATAAAATTTGGGTTAGACTCATTTCCCACTCAATTTGACCCCCTAAACAAGAATATAAAGTCGGATTTTCAAAAAATGAAACGCATTTTTTTGATATAGCTAAACAAGTTTCCGGTAACTTCCGAAGCACATTTTTAAGAACCTTTTGGGTCATTTCAATATCTCCCCCTTGGGAACGTTCGTCCCCGAATGTGGAAGAGACGTACAAGGCAAAACTTAGTAAGAACATATCAGCCCCAACATGAATGCAAAAATTTTATTTAAACATCACTTCAAGATTTCAAAACGTAGTGTAAAGCATCCATTACTCATCAATTTAAACATATATGCACATTAATGATTCAGGGGCTGAAATGTAAGACTCAATGGAGTACAAAGGACTTGATTTAATACCTTAGGCTTGAGTGGAGTTGAATAGATAAGGATAACGTCTTTGCATGTCCGCTTCGGCCTCCCAAGTAGCACTCTCCACTTGTTGATTTCTCCAAAGCACCTTAACGGACGCCACCTCTTTGTTCCTCAACCTCTTAACTTGTCTATCTAAGATCTGCATCGGGACTTCTTCATACGTCAAATTATCTTCTACAACACCCACAACCTCAAGAGGTACAATAGCGTTAGGATCACCAACACATTTCCTCAACATCGATACATGGAATACCGGATGAACTAATTCCATCTCCTTGGGCAACCCCAACTCTTAGGCTACTTTACCAACCCTTCTTATTATCTCATAA
>NW_026026344.1:0-1195 GCF_019186545.1 Solanum stenotomum
TTACATCATGAGAATTCATAACTTATTATATATTGTACCAAAATACCCACCCATTGGGTATTTCGATGTTGGACAGGAAATAATAATTGACACCACAAAATCCCCCTATTTGAAATTGAATCCTGGGGACCCACACACTAGGCATAGTTTGGAAGGTTACTTGCACGGAATTGATGGTACTCAAGGAATTGGACCTTTAGATGGTTTTAAACTATAGGTGAATCGCGATCTCACACTTGTAAACAGGATATGGGACATCTTAAAAGATGAATATTTGGTACCTGGAGCTTGGTGAGTCGAGAAGCACAATGGGATGGTTAAATAAGATGGAAAATGGATTCTCATGGATTGCGAGGAGTATGAGTTTTGAGAGATTTATGGTTTAATTTTACGTGTCGTTTTAATTTATTTCTTTTCATGTAATGTTTTAATAAATGATTTTCCGTGAGCTTGAGAAAAAGAACCATATATATATATATATATATACATATATATCAAATCAACTGTAAAAGTGTGTTTTGGAAGATGAATAAAATTGTTTTGTTAAAAAAAAATATATAAGGAAAATGAGTGTTGCAATAACGTTTGTACACTTAAAGCTGAAAGGAGCCACGGCGGGGCGATNGGGGCGATATATATATATATATATATACTAGATAATGTGGCCCGTGCTATTAATATAAATGGTATGTTTTGGGGCTAATAACTGAGTTTTTGAAGCGATTGTTAGTGTGGATAAAGGAATAAGCTTTTTTTATCACAAACATGTACTTTCTTTGACGCTATTTAAGGCATAATAAGACTACCCACCTACAACATTTTTGAAATATTTTATGTTGTCAATTATCATGATTTATAGTATTTTTACGATAGATTCACTTCAAGAATCAGTGGAATTTTTTGTATTTTTTTCAAAACATATTTTATATTGTCAATTTATGTGACACAAATGAAATTTGGAGAGTCATCCAAATTTTCATATTTTAAAAAAAATGTTTTAAGTTATTAATTATTGTGATTTATGATATTTGTATGTAACTTTCAAATAACGTACATTACTGGTCACTTTGTCCTAATTTATGTGATATGGATAAAATTACAAAATTAACCCTTTTAAAATGTCTTTCAAATATTTTAAGTTGTTAATTATTATTATTTATAATACTTTTGTCACGACCCGATTTATCAAGTCATG
>NW_026026345.1:0-2241 GCF_019186545.1 Solanum stenotomum
TGTTCCCTCTGTGAACAAAATCTCCTCCACGTCGCGGACAGGACGCGGACTCCACTGTTTTCAGAATTTAATTTCGTAATTCTTCTTAAGTTTGGCTGTCCTAAATCATTCCTTAACATCATGAGGTCCTTCTAAACACAATTATGATCCTTGAATCCATAATTCAATTAAAGAAAGTTAGGATCAAAGTCAAAGTGAAGTTAGAGTCAAGTCAAGCAAAGTTAAGAAGTAAGTCCAAGCAAGTTTTTAAAGTTGTTCAAGAGTCTTTATTGAACGTTTTAACTTCATTTTAAGACTCAAGTTTCCAGTTAAGTAAAGAGTGAAGACTATCAAGTTTCAAGTCAAGTAAAGAGTAAAGAGTATTAAGTTTCGAGTCAAGTAAAGAGTAAAGAGTAAAGAGTCAAGAGTTTCAAGATGAGTAAAGAGAATAGAGTTGAGTTCATTTCTCAAAAATTATTAGGGAACTATGTATTCCCAAAGAAGTTTCTAAATGTTTTCACATTTGAGTAAGAAAGGAACTATGATTCCAAAAGAGCCTTTGGGCTAGTTTCCAAGAAAAAGGAACATCGTTTCCAAGTGAGCCTTCGGGCAAAGTTTTGAGTAATTATCTCAAATAAAGAAAGATGTGTTTAAAACAATTATGAGCTAAAATATATTATTTTTAGGAGTAGTCTTGAGCACCGAGTTGGGGACACGAGTTCATATTAACTCAACTCTCCTTAAGAACCATGCGGCCAACATGGGATTTAACGGGTCATACTTTTTAGATGATCACGTAAAGTTAAGCTAGTGGATCCACTTGGTAAAGTTAGCTTCCTATATCACGGCAAGGTATAGGATAATCCTTAGGCAACGTGAGGTAAAACGTTGTACCACCACTAGGGCTCATGGTGGTGGTTGTCGGTTAAAGAATCTCCCACTAAAGTTATATTACTTTTATATAAGTAAAGTTGAGTTTGTTATTGCTTTAATCATTAACGAACTAAGTTGTTTACAATGTTTTACAAGCTTTATATATTGCATATGTCTTATTGCTTTATATATTGAGTTCAGTTATTCATGAGTTGAACAGAGCTAAGGTAAGAGTTCATTTTTACTTTTTTCAAGCTTAAGTTGTGGTTTAGCTTTCCAGCTCGCATACTCGTACATTCAATGTACTGATGCCAGTTGGCCTGCATCTTATGACGATGCAGACACAAGTACCCAAGGCCAGCATCCGGTACGCCGTTGATCCAGTTGAGTACTCCAGAGTCAGTGGTGAGCCTCCTTGCTTTCCGGAAGACTCGGTTATTTTGTTCTCTTAGTTTTGTTTTATTAGGATGTTGCGGGGTCTGTCCCAACATCCATCTCAGTATTTTAGAGGCTTCATAGACAGTCAGTCAGTTAGTATTGAGTCTCTCATCTATGTATATATGTAAATATTCTATTTTGAGACTCGAGTTGCCTTTTTGGGCCAGATTTTATCAGTTAAGTTGTTTTATGTCCTTGCATTGCATGGAGTTATTCTGTTGAGTTAGGTTTCCGCTGAGTTAAGAAGCCAGGCCAAGGGTTCGCTTGGGGCCAGCAATGGTCTTCGAGTGNCTCTAAAAAAATTATTTCTAATTCATGCTTGCGCGTGTTTCAAATAGTTATGCCTCCACAAAGAGTTGGCAGAGGGCGTCTTCCTAGATGTTATGTTGATGAGCAAGAGTTGCCTTATGCACCGGGAGTGCAACATCAAGGGGAAGTTTCTAATGCCGAGTTTAGAAAGGCAATCAGAATTCTGAGTCAAGCTGTAACTAATCAGATTGGTCAGCAAAGGAGAGCTCGACATGAAGGAGCTGACACGTCAAGGATTCGTGAGTTCTTGGGGATGAATCCTCCGAGTTTCATGGGTTCGAGTACTACTGATGATCCAGAAAACTTCATTGAGGAGTTGAAGAAGATTTTTGATGTGATGCATGTGGTAGATACTGAGCGGGTTGAACTAGTTGCGTATCAATTGAAGGATGTTGCTAGAACGTGGTTCGACCAGTGGAAATGGGGCAGAGTTGAGAATGCACCACTTGCGAGTTGGGCCGGTTTTGAGGAAGCTTTCTTGGGGCGTTTCTTTCCCCGATAATTGAAAGAGGCCAAGGTATGTGAGTTCCTCACACTTAAGCAGGAGTCTTTGAGTATTCATGAGTACAGTCTGAAGTTCACACAACTATCCCGTTATGCTCCGGAAATGGTTACGGACATGAGAAGTAGAATGAGTTTGTT
>NW_026026346.1:0-634 GCF_019186545.1 Solanum stenotomum
TTAGGGTTAAGGCCAAAGGTTTAGGGTTAGGGCTTTAGCCCCTTAGGTACTACGGTTTAAGATTTACGGTTTAGGATTTCGGGTTTTAGGTTATGGTTTTTTTTTGGGTTTTTTGATTTTTTTTAGGATTATTATTTTTATGATTAGTGTTTTTAAATGTTTTTAGGGGATTCTCAGGGTTTTTTAAGATTTTGGATTTCTTAAGATTGAGGTTTACTTAGGTTTTAGGGCATAAGATTTTAAGTTTAGGATTTTTTTAATGGTTAAAGTTTTAAAAGGAATTATTGTGTTTCTTGGGATATTATAGTTTTAGGGTTTAGAGTTTATTAGTGTTTCATAAGGTTTGGGGTTTAGGGATTAGCCCTATGGTTTAGAGTTAAGGATTTAAAGTTTCTTAGGTTATAAGATTTAGCGTTTGGGACTTCTTAGTGTTGGATTTTTTTAAGGGTTTGGGGTTTCTTTGGATTTAGCCCTAAGGTTTAGAGTGAAGGATTTTGGATTTCTTTGGGTACAGAATGTCTTAGGATTTAGGGTTTTAGGTCTAGGTTTATTGTTAAGGGTTTGTAAGGTTAAAGGTTTAGGGCTTAAACTTTTGTAGAATTTTTCAGGTTTAGAGACTTTTTTTGTTTAGGGT
>NW_026026347.1:0-460 GCF_019186545.1 Solanum stenotomum
GAGACGTGGCAGAGGCAGTTAAAAAAAAGAATTGGCGCCCATTTGAACAAATTAAAAGCCGACGTTTAACTAACTACAACTACATAATAACAGGAGTGTGTTGAGAGCTTATGCCTTTTGGTGTTTTGATGATCTCCTCACAAGTGCAGGGACCTGGTCCTCTGCAGAGTATGCTCATCCAGTGTCAAAGTGCGGTACAGCTGTAAAAGCTGTCTGCGTCAGAAGCTGCAGAGTACTTCACCAATCAGAAGCAAGGAGGTTGCTTGTACGTTTGGTAATAAATTTTTGTGGTATATACTAAACAAAATACAACAATATTATAATTCATTCAAAGGGAGAGTCTTTCAAGCTTCAAGAACAGCAAGAAAAGCTTCAAGAACAGCAAGAAGAACTTCAAGAACAACAAGGGATCTGATCGATAACTTCAAGAGTTTCTTGTACCAGCTGTTACTTTGTTTGC
>NW_026026348.1:0-8600 GCF_019186545.1 Solanum stenotomum
TGAATCATGATAGGAGGCAAATATATGCCTGTTAAAAAGCAATAGGAAAACCAATTTGACTAGGACATTATTTCTGTCAATTACTTTAGCATAGCGAAAAAGGAATTGCTATTAGTCTAGGAGAGGGATTTTATGATGCCATTTAAATTCAAAATGTAGTTGAACTAGGAATTGTAGTCCCACTTAATTTCAAATTCATATCCTTTTTCATTGTCCTAGCAAAAAAAAGAAATTGTAATAGGACTAGGAGAGAGATTTTATTCCCACCACATGACATCTATAAATAGACACATAGTATCCATAATTTTGTCTTCAATTGCAGATTGTGAGCTACGAGCCTGTGACGAAAGGGGCATAATTCAAGGTAGTTTTCCTCCCTTTTTCTGATTTTCGTCACCCTTTCTACAGCTTGACACATTTGTCGTAGAAAATTCATATCTCATTGTAGAAAAATCGAAATCAAGAACGGTTTGATTTTTCAGAAACTAGACTTCTCGATCTCTAACATATCCAAAATTCGGAATTTAATACCTTCAGAATATTTCTAGATGATTTTTTTTAAGTTAGCTTTAAATTCTGTCATGCTGAAAATTCCAGATTTGTGTGGCTTTACTAAAACTCTTGTGTCTTGATGTAGGAACGACGAAATCACAAGCCGCTTGATTATTTAGAATCTAGACACAAAGGTCTACAATATATCCGAAATTCAAGGTTTAATACCTTCAAAATCTTTCTAGGTGATTTTTTGAAGTTAACTTTAAATTCTATCATGCAGCTGATATTCTTAAGGCGAAAGAGGATAGATACACATCCCCGCCCTAAGAAAGGTAATTTATGGTATTCTTAAGGCGAAAAGAGGATGGATACGCATCCCCGCCCTAAGAAAGGTAATCTAAAGGTATTCTTTAAGGCGAAAAGAGGATGGATACGCATCCCGCCCTAAGAAAGGTAATCTAAATGTATTCTTTAAGGTGAAAAGAAGATGGATACTCATCCCCGCCCTAAGAAAGGTAATCTAAAGGTATTCTTTAAGGTGAAAAGAGGATGGATACACATCCCCGCCCTAAGAAAGGTAATCTAAATGTATTCTTTAAAGGAGAAAAGAGGATGAATACGCATCCCCGCCCTAAGGAAAGGTAACTTTATGGTATCCTTAATGTGAAAAGAGGATGGATACGCATCCTCACCTTAAGGAAGGTAATTTAGAGGTCGAGACTTGAAAACTTCAACTTTCAAACTTCGAATAATTTGAAGACTTCAACTTGCAGACTTAAAGAATTTGAAGACCTTAACTTGCAGACTTGAAGAATTTGAAGACATCAACTTGCAGACTTTAAAGAATTTGAAGACTTCAACTTGCATACTTGGAAGACTTGAAGACCTTCAGCCTGTATACTTGGAGGATTTGAAGACTTCAACTTGTATACTTAGAAGACTTTGAAGACATCAACTTGCAGACTTGAAGAATTTGAAGACATCAACTTGCAGACTTGAAGAATTTGAATACATCAACTTGCAGACTTTGAAGAATTTGAAGACTTCAACTTGCATACTTGGAAGACTTGAAGACCTTCATCCTGTATACTTAGAGGATTTGAAGACTTCAACTTGCATACTTGGAAGACTTGAAGACCTTTAGCCTGTATACTTGGAGGATTTGAAGACTTCAACTTGCATATTTGGAAGACTTGAAAACCTTCAGTCTGTATACTTGGAGGATTTGAAGACTTCAACTTGCATACTTGGAAGACTTGAAGACCTTCAGCCTGTATATTTAGAGGATTTGAAGACTTCAACTTGCATACTTAGAAGACTTGAAAACCTTCAGCCTGTATACTTGGAGGATTTGAAGACTTCAACTTGCATACTTGGAAGACTTGAAAACCTTCAGCCTGTATACTTAGAGGATTTGAAGACTTCAACTTGCATACTTAGAAGACTTGAAGACCTTTAGCCTGTATACTTGGAGGATTTGAAGACTTCAACCTGCATACTTGGAAGACTTGCATACCTTCAGCCTGTATACTTAGAGGATTGACTTCAACTTGCATACTTAGAAGACTTGAAGACTTCAATTTTAAAGAAACTCCAAGCATCTTGTTAACCGAACTCATTTTTTTTAAAGGTTTGCCCCCATCTATTGACCAATGAATACTTCGTACAAGTCTAAAGTTTGATGGGACAAAAGATAAAACAAAATACTTACCGCTTTGATTGTCATGTGACAGATCAAGTGGGAACATGTGGTTTTTTTTACACTTATGCAACTGAACTTAGGATATATTCTAAGTGCCTACGTACCTCAATGAAGAGGATCAAGTCACAACGTAGTTTTGGGGGATTGAGTGAATTTTTTTTTTGTTTTTTTGTTATGTGCCGTACACAGTTTATACTTTTGCGGGCCAGGAGTGACATGCAGTTTAGGCTCGTACCTTAAAGAGCATCATCTTACTTCAAGGGTAGTACCTCTTTAGGAATTTTGCATTAATAGGACCGATCCTTACGCCATCTGCATCAACAAGCTTGTAAGCACCATGTGAATATGTTTCTTGTACGACATACGGTCCATCCCACTTTGAGGTAAATTTGCCCCCAGACTTGTGCGAAGTAATGATGGGTCTTCTTATTGCGAGAACTTGGTCTCCAACTTGGAAGCACCTCAAGCGAACCTTCTTATTGAAAGCACGAGATAGACGAGCTTGATAACATTCAAGGTTTTGTTGGGCTTCTAGCCTCTTTTCATCAAGTGCTTCTAACTCAGCAAGATAAAGTCGATCATTTTCTTCTTCAGTGAGCCCTTCTTGAATAGCGAGTCTCAAGGAAGGTATTTGACGCTCAAGTGGCAAGACTGCTTCAACTCCAAAAGCAAGTGAATATGGTGTTGCTTGAGTTGGAGTGCGGTATGTCGTTCTATATGCCCACAAAGCTTCTTCCATTCTTTCATGCAAATCTCGCTTGGACTTGGAGACAACTTTCTTAAGGAAGTTGCATAGAGTCTTATTAAATGCTTTAGCAAGACCATTGGCGGCAGCATGATACATAGAAGATTTACGCTGCTTGAAGTTAAAGAGATCACAAATTTTGTTCATTAACTTATTATCAAATGGCTTGCCATTGTCTGTTATAATGTAGCGAGGAATGCCAAAGCGATATATGATATTCACTAGGATAAAATTTGCAACATTCTCTTTCTTCACTTCTTTAAGAGCGACAGCTTCAGCCTATTTTGAGAAGTAATTTGTTGCAGCCAAGATGTACAAGTGTCCACCAGAAGATTTTGGTAGTGGTCCCACAACATCCAGTCCCTAAGCGTCAAATGGCCAAGATGCAATAGTTGGGTGTAATACTTCGGGCGGCTGATGTATAAAATTCGCATGAAATTGACAAGCATCGTACCTCCGAGCATAATCTAAGCAATCCTTCACCATGGTTGGCCAATAATACCCCATCCTCTTTATGTGAAAGTGGAGTTTTGGTCCAGATTGATGTGATCCACACACTCCCGAGTGTGCTTCTTGTAAAGCTTGAATTGCTTCTTCCTCTCCCAGACATCGTAATAGTACACCCTCAAATGATCTTCTATATAATGTGTCCTTGTAATAAATGAAGCGAGGTGCATGACGACGAATGCCAGTCCTTCTCTTTGGATTTTCTGGAAGTATCCCATAACACATGTAGTCAATAATGGGTTGTCTCCACTCTTCCTTCGCGACTTCAGAAATGGCGACGAAATGATTAAACTCATTTTCTATACATTCTTCCTCATTTGGCGGTGGTACTATCCATTTTTGACAAATAGTCACTTGCGTCTGATCAGGAAGGGTTAGTGTTGAAGCTAGAGCAGCCAATGCATCAGCTTTCTTATTCTCCGTTCTACGCACATGTTGAAGGGTTACATCTCCAAGCCATCCTATCAACTTTTGAGCATAATCATGATAAGGACGCAATTCAGGCTTCTTCACCTCATAACTTCCCAAGAGTTGGTTGATCACCAACTGAGAGTCACCAAAGACTTGTAAGTTTAATTGCTTCATGTCAACGGCCATCTCAAGTCCAAGTATCAACGCTTGGTATTCAGCGACATTATTGGAGCAACATTGCTTCAAAGAAAATGAGAATGGTAGGATCTCTTCTTGTGAAGTAATGAACACTACACCAGCACCAGCTCCGCCACGATGTGCAGCTCCATCAAAGTACATTTTCCAAGGAGGTAGAACTTCAATTAACATTGCATCTTCATCAGGAAGCTCATCAGTTAAATCCCAATCATTCGGTATCGGATGGTCTGCCAAGAAATTCGCCAATGCTTGTCCTTTCACAGCTTTTTGAGGGATGTACACGATCTCAAACTGTTGGAATTGGAGGTACCATCTTGCTAGTCGGTCACTAAGGACAGGTTTCAACATAACAAACTTGATGGGATTTGCTCTAGAAATAAGACGAACAACATGGACTTGAAAATAATGCTTCATCTTTTGAATTGAGAAGACTAGCGCCAAGCACAATTTTTCAATCGGTGAATAGTTCAGCTCATTTGGTGTCATCGTTCTACTCAAGTAGTAAAGAGAGTTTTCTTTGCCTTCACTATTCTCTTGAGCTAACAGGGCTCCTACGGACCTTTCTTGTGCCGCAATGTAGAGTATCAATGGCTTTCCAGGTATAGGGGCTGCCAAAACTGGAGGTTTTGCTAGATATGACTTGATACTTTTAAAGGCATCGCTACATGTTTCGTCCCAATTAAAAAGAGCGCCTTTCTTCATGAGATGACCAAATGGTTGGCATCGTCCTGCTAGGTTTGAGATGAACCTCCTCAAGTAGGCTAGCTTTCCTTGGAGACTTTTTAACTCATGAATGTTTTGAGGTGCAGGCATCTTCAATACTGCATCAACTTTGGCTTGATCAATTTCAATTCCTCGATGTCTCACAATGAAGCCAAGAAACTTTTCAGAAGTAACTCCAAAGGCACACTTCAATGGATTCATCCTTAGTTGATATCTTCGAAGCAGCTCAAACACCATTCTTAAGTCTTTCAAATGATCACTCCTCTTTCTGGATTTTACCACCAGGTCATCCACATAACATTCAACATTTTTATTTTGCATAGCCCTTTGATATGTAGCACCAGCATTCTTTAAACCAAATGACATCACTTTGTAGCAATAAATACCCTTAGGTGTGCGAAATGCGGTGAGTTCTTCATCCTTTGGAGCCATGCAGATTTGATTATAGCCAGAAGAACCGTCCATGAATGACATTGCCTCATATCCAGTGGTGGCATCAATCATCAGCTCTGGAATGGGAAGAGGAAACTCATCTTTAGGGCATGCATTATTAAGATCTCTAAAGTCAACACATACTCGAATTTGACCATTCTTCTTCTTCACAGGAACAATACTTGAAATCCATATAGGATATTTAACCTCACGAATAAAGCCTGCCTCAATGAGTTTATTAACTTCATTTTCTATTAATGGAACCAAGTCTGGCCTAAAGCGTCTTTGAGCTTGTTTAATGGGACGAGAACCATTTTTGATTGTCAACTGATGGACCGCTACTTTAGGATTCAATCCAGGCATTTCTTTATAACTCCAAGCGAAGACATCTCTATATTCTTTGAGTATATTCATATAAGTGATTTCTTCATCAGTTTCTAGAAAGGCACTCAAGTAAGTTGGCCTTGGGTCTTTATCAGTGCCAATGTTAACTTCTTTCAAAGGTCTATTGTGGTTTTTACTCCTTCTTCAAGTTTCGATGGAGCATCTCCAGCATCTTTCTCTTCTAAAGGATCATTGTCATTGACAGATATATGACAACACCAGACAATATCTTCTAACTCTTCATCAGTCTTTATTTGAGGCAGAGAATCGTACTCATTTTGGATTGTAACATGATTTGAGGAGCCTACACTTTCTTCATCTTCCTCGCGCTCCTTGGTGTAAACCACGGTGTGAACCTTTGCCTTAAGCTCCTCTTTACATGAAACTACAAGTTCCACTCGTCGCCTCATTCTAGAAGGAATTAAACTTTTGAAATCCTTTCGAACCAAATGTGAAGCAGGCGTTGTAACTTTGAAATAACTTCTCAGATTCTTGTTTTTCTTCAATGGACCTAATCTCTTGAACACAGAAGTTCTTGCAGTCGATTCTCCGAGTCGATCAAAGACTAAAAGCTTTCTATTGGGAGCAGCAACATCATCTTCAAAAGTTATATGATTATTACTTGCTCTTCTTATGGAGATGCGAACTGGCGGTGGTTGGTTATAGCCTATGCCCTCACGTGCTTGCCTGGTTTTATCAACTGATGGGAGTTTCCCTAACATTGATGGCTCATTAGGGTTATATCCAGCCTTCGCAAATAACTTGTAAGCATTAGGATCAAAACCTTCTCCCGTGCGTTTTGTAGGGAGTGCTACATCTCACACTTGGTTTTGAGTGATTGTCTTTATTGACAGCTTTGAAGGCAAGTTTATTGCATCAATCCGTCTGATAGAAAAAGTTAGTCCTCTTAATGCATCTTCTTGAAGGTTAGATGATTTGACCTCTTCTTTCTTTACTTTTGGAACATAGCGAAGTCCAGAAGTCAGATTCTTCTTTGAAGACATGGTCTTCCCTTCATTGAGATTGGGACAAAGTACTTTAGTGTCAACTTTTACCTTTTCAACAGCTGTATCGATTATTTTGCTTGTGATCTTGTTAGACTTGGTTGATTTGACATCATTAGATTTTGTCCCTTTAACAACATAACTCTTCAAGTAAAATTTTGCATCGGCAAAGTGCGTCTCAACTTCGGTGAAAGGATTATCGTCTGCAACTATCTTCCTTTCAATCCCGTCTTCAAGATACTTCAAACATTGATAGTAAGAAGATGAGACAATTCTATTCTCATGTACCCAAGGCCTACCAAGTAATATATTGTATGAAGTCTTTGCATCGATCACGTGCATCCACGCGCTTGATCGCAAATCTTCCATGTGAATTTCTAATTTAATAGAGCCTATGGACCTCTGTCCTCCTTGATTGAATCCTTGTATCAACAAACGACTTTCACTAAGTTCTTCGGTCGTGATGCCGAGTTCCTTCAATGCGTGGATAGGCAGGATGTTGACTCCAGATCCTTCATTTATCAAGATTCTATTTATCTTCTTCTCTCGCACGTGACCAACCATATACAAAGGACGATTGTGTAGTGTTTCACCAAACAGAAGATCGTTATCTGTGAATGTGATTTTGCATCACATGTATAAGCTTCTTGGGAAGAAGGTTCAATAGGCTTTTCAGAAGATGAAGGAGCCATCATTGACGAGATTTCCCTTGTTGCTTTTTCTTCGCCACTAGAAGACACTTTTGGTGAGAATTCTCTCGTTGTTCCTTCTCTGTCAGTTGGAGACACCTTTATTGTTTCTTCTTTATCAGCATTAAAACATGATGCCTCGACATTTTCTTGAGTAGACTTTGTGCGCAACCAACTTGGTAAGAATTCTTCTAGAGTTACAGGATGTCGGGGTTTTTGGTAGTGATGCACTTCTACCTTCGCCTTCTTTGGGCGCTTGATTGATTTCTGCTTCACCGGTTTCTTCACCATTTTCTTTCTACTTGGTTTCTCACATGATTCTTTTTGTAAGCTTGACTTGTTGCGTCTTTGCCTAGTCACAAGAATCCAGCCTTCATCACCATCAATATCAACTTGAGATTTGTCTAGCTCCAATGACTCTTCTTCATGCTTTTTAGCGATATGTATTTGGATCGGATCGAGCGAGCCGAATGTGATGGAGATTTGATTAGAACTAGCTTTCTCATCATCAAGGACAATCTTCTTTTCTCTAACCAATCGCATCACTCTATCCTTGAAGAGAAAACATTTTTCAAGAGGATGACTCACAAGTCTATGATGTTTGCAATAATTTAGGTCATCAACTTTTCCAGCTTCATCAGGCCGCTTCATCTCTGACAACTCAATGAGCTTTAATTCAAGCAACTCATCAAAAATATCAGAAACATCAGAATCCAAGAAGGGGTATTCCTTTTCTTGCATTTCCCTTAGGATTGATTTTTGGTCTGAACGCGCTTGAGAACTTGTTCTCACACTTTGCTTCTTCCCTTCCTTCGTAGTGAACTTTACAGGTGACACATTAACATTTATTGACTCTTTATTGTCGTTCTTGGGCACAAATTTGCTCCATCTCTTAGGTTCCTGCTTGTCTCTTCCTTTGCGAGGGTCATGGACAAACGTCATATCCTTTCCTGCAGAGGACATGCTCAACTCCGTATCATGAGCACGAGTAGCTAGATCTTCAAAGGATTTTGGTTTTATTCCTTGTAAAATATAATAAAGCTCCCAGTGCATCCCTTGGATACACATTTCTATTGCAGAAGCTTCACTAAGCCTATCCTTGCAATTCAGGCTCGCGTTCCTCCATCGATTTATGAAGTCTATGGCTGGTTCATCCTTCATTTGGCCAGTATTCGTAAGTTCTACCATGCTTACAGTACGCCTTGTGCTATAGAATCGATTGAGAAACTCGTGCTCTAGTTGTTCCCAACTATCAATAGAATTGGGCTCAAGATCTGTATATCAATCAAAGGCATTTCCTTTTAGAGACC
>NW_026026349.1:0-368 GCF_019186545.1 Solanum stenotomum
CGTCGTTTTTGTTGAAATTTTTTGTGGTTGTCCATCAAGACCTTTGCTATGGGCCGGTTAGTCTCGATGGGTAAACCGACCTATTATAAAGGTCAAAAGATCATCGAAGAAGGTAAACCCCCCATTTTACCAATTTTCGTGTGCTATAGTGATCTTAATTTTTGACGTCATTTTTTCTGAAATTTTTTGTTGACGTCCGTCAACACCTTAACTATAGAGTCGGTTGGTCCCGATGGACAAACCCTCCCATTTTCAAGGTCATAAAAACCTCGAAACAGGTAAACCCGCAGTTTTATTGATTTTTGTTTGCTATAGTCAATGGATCTTTTTGTCATCCAGTCTTCCAATGTCATTTTTGACGAACTTTT
>NW_026026350.1:0-341 GCF_019186545.1 Solanum stenotomum
AATTACGATTCGTAGCTACATGTTATAGAAAAGAGAGAGGCGAGCGAGATTGGGAGAGGGAGGAGAGAGGCGAGTGAGATTGGGAGAGGGAGGAGAGAGGTGAGCGAGATTGGAAGAGGGAGGACAGAGGCGAGCGAGAGAGGGAAGAGAGTGGGAGGGGGTGAATTGTATATGTATATCGGTTAGATAACTGTAAATTATACATATATATTTGTATATATGACAAGCGAGATTAGGAAAGGGAGGAGAGGCGAGTGAGATTGGGAGNGATTGGGAGAGGGAGGAGAGAGGCGAGCGAGAGAGGGAAGAGAGTGAGAGAGGTGAATTATATATGTATATCA
>NW_026026351.1:0-211 GCF_019186545.1 Solanum stenotomum
GAGTACTGTGTACAGCATAATCTGCTCCCTGTTACACTTGAAACTGATTCCCTTTCACTGAAGAATATTTTGGATGGAATTTGGGAAATCCCTTGGAGCATAGTGATGGAGATCAAGAGGATAAGGATGCTTATGAAGGACAAGGAAGTGACAGTGGAACATATTCTCAGAGAAGGAAATCAACTGGCTGACTTTTTCACTAACCACATTT
>NW_026026352.1:0-1009 GCF_019186545.1 Solanum stenotomum
GTTTGTACATGTGACAACCAAATTCTGTATTAAAGTCTTTCACTTATTTATTATCTTTTATTCTCGTATTTCTACTTCTCTATCGTTGTAGTTGGGTTAGGCTGACGTGTCCGGTGGAAAATGGATACGTGCCATCACATCCGGAATTGGAGTGTGATAACGACACCATGTAAACAAAAAATAGGAGCAAAAAGAGTAAATAATAAAAAACCAAAAACAACAGAATGGATAAAAGGAAGTGAAAAAATTACACAAAAATTAGAAAATATAAAAGAAGAAGACCCTAAAATAGAATTAATTATATTCTCTATAGATAAAGTAAAAATAATTCAAGATAAATTAGAATTATTATATAGTGAGGATCCTTTACAAGGATGGGAGCAACATAAAACAAAAATAAAAATTGAGCTAATTGATAATAATAGTATAATAACCCAAAAACCATTAAAGTATAATTTTAATGATTTAACCGAATTTAAGATACATGTAGATGAATTACTAGAAAAATGATATATACAAGAAAGCAGTAGTAAGCATACAAGCCCGGTATTTATCGTAAATAAACATAGTGAACAAAAAAGAGGAAAAAGCAGAATGGTTATTGATTATAGAAATTTAAATGCAAAAACTAAAACATATAATTATTCGATATCAAATAAAATACTAAAGATAAGACAAATACAAGGATATAATTATTTTAGCAAATTTGATTGTAAATCAGGATTTTATCACTTAAAACTGGAAGAAGAATCTAAAAAACTAACAACATTCACTGTACCACAAGAATTTTATGAATGAAATGTATTACCATTTGGATATAAAAACGCACCAGGTAGATATCAACACTTTATGGACAATTACTTTAAACAAATAGAAAATTGTGTAGTGTACATTGATGATATATTAATATATTCCAAAACAAAAGATGAACATATAAGATTATTAGAAAAATTTATACACATCATAGAATATTCAGGTATATGTCTAAGTAAAAAGAAAGCTGATATAA
>NW_026026353.1:0-833 GCF_019186545.1 Solanum stenotomum
GCCTAGACCCACATCTCCAACTGAAATTTGGAGTTTCTTGGGATTAGCGGGCTATTATAGAAGGTTTCTTGAAGGCTTCTCGACTATTGCATCTCCTTTGACAAAGTTGACTCAGAAGACAGTGAAAATTTCAATGGTCTGAAGCTTGTGAGAAAAGCTTTCAGGAATTGAAAAAGAGATTGATTATAGCTCCAGTTTTGACGCTACCAGAAGGTACTCAAGGTTTTGTGGTGTATTGTGATGCATCTAGAATTGGTTTGGGTTGTGTCTTAATGCAGAATGGCAAAGTTATAGCTTATGCCTCCAGACAGTTAAAGGTTCATGAGAAGAACTACCCAACCCATGACTTAGAGCTAGCTCCTGTAGTATTTGTTTTGAAGATATGGCGTCATTACTTATATGGTGTGCATGTCGACATATTCACTGATCACAAGAGCCTTCAATATGTGCTTACTCAGAAAGAGCTTAATCTCAGACAGAGGAGGTGGTTAGAGTTACTCAAGGATTATGACCTGAGCATTCTTTACCACCCAGGTAAGGCTAATGTTGTTGCTGATTCCTTGAGCAGGTTGTCTATGGGTAGCACCGCCCATTTTGAATAAGGAAGGAAAGAGTTAGCAAAAGATGTGCACAGACTGGCATGCCTGAAAGTCAGATTTACAGATTCCGCAGAAGGAGGAATAGCGGTGACGAGCAGGGCCGAGTCATCATTAATGTTAGAAGTGAAAGAAAAGCAAGATCAAGATCCCATTTTGCTTGAGTTGAAGGCAAATGTTCAGAAGAAAAGAGTGTTAGCTTTTGAACTAGGGGGAGATGGTGTATTGAGATATCAA
>NW_026026354.1:0-1118 GCF_019186545.1 Solanum stenotomum
GAGAGTGAGGGATAGTTGCTAAAAAAAACAACCTGGAGAACAATTAAAACAAAATAAGTATACTGGTAAAAGAGAAATATAAATTGGTGAGATTTAAAATTCAGAACTTTGTCAGCAAGAAATATAAAATCTAATTGAAATAAAATCAGTGTATATACTACGTTTCAGTCAATCTAACTCTTATATTTTAAGAGATTAGAGCTAAGCATTTTGACTCTATTCACTGTCACTTTCATAGTATGCCTCTTCATTCTCATTTTCATCATCTGATTCTGATTCTGGTACATCATGAAATTCTGTCTCATCATCTAAATCATCATTCTCATCTCTTAAGTTTATGAATTCTCCATTTGGATCATTTCGGACAATAGTTTCATTGTCGTACACCACATCAAATCTTAAACCATCTCTGTCACATTGGAATGGCTCTGCATCATCTACTAGAGGAGATGATAAATATGACAGAGGCATAACCACAATACCCCTAGCTTTTGTTTTGCACACAGCCCACCAATCACTCTTATCACGTCGTAATCTAGGATAAGAAGCATAATACACTTGAGCTGCTTGCATTGCCAAAAAAAATGGTTCATACTTCTTCAATTTCCTTTTATGGTTGATATCCACAAGTTTATATTGCGGGTGGATCTTCATTCCTGCATTTGGTGTGGGGTCAAACCATTCACATTTAAATAAAACAGTTCTTTTGATCGGTGTACTGCCCTTGTACTCCAATTCAAGAATTTCAGTAAGCACACCATAGTAGTCATTGCCATCTGCACTGTAATTGGTCCCTTTTATGCAAACACCACTATTATTCGATGCTCTAGAAAAACTGCGACCTTTAGTGTGAAATTTAAAGCCGTTGACATTATAACCAGTGTAAGGTTTCGCTAATCGACATGGACCTTTTGCAAGTGCCTTGATGAATTGATTATCTATGTGGACTTGAGCCTATTAAATTAAAAAAAAATTAGAGTTTCTTATAAGTGAACAAAGTACAGATGGAAAGATATTGTACAAGTGCTCACATATCTTGTGAACCATGATGCAAAATCTTCATTAAGTTTCTTGTCCACTTCCTGCTCCATAATTCGTGGAAAATTTTGATGAAGGGA
>NW_026026355.1:0-606 GCF_019186545.1 Solanum stenotomum
CCTGGACCATATATGTTCAAAGTGCAACGGAGAAGATCATATAATTCCAGATGTCCAGCTGGAATGATCTAATAAGATAAAGACGGAAGAAGATAAGAAGAAGAAGAAGACAAGAAAAAGAAAATAGAAGATAAGGACGGAAGGAGATAAGGAAAAGAAGACAGTTGTAAATTCTACTAGTCTTATTATTGAATGTAATGTAAAATAGTCAATAAAGTAGGTAGTGTGTGCATGTGCATATTAAAAGTAGGATGGACAAATGTAATAAAGAGTATGGGCAAGTATGGGCAAGTATGGACAAGTGTAACAGTAATATGGGTAAGTGTAAGTAGTAGGAATGGTAGGTGTAAGTAGCACATTATTGTAAGTAGTACGTGAGAATTCCTTTCTATATAAGGGAGGATATATGTAAATATAATGGCAGGCAATGCCTGATATAAAAAACTTTCTTTCAAAAAACTCTCTCAACTAAAAATTTAGGATTTAGATAAATGGAGCAACAATCTGAAATCCAGTCAGATATTTCAGATAGCATGGCTAAGCAAGAGGCAAAGGTATATTGTTCAAAAAATATGCGGAAGTAATTTCATATATTCCTGAATATCA
>NW_026026356.1:0-627 GCF_019186545.1 Solanum stenotomum
TTGGAACCTTCTTCGAGCGTGGCGGCAGAGACCCTTTTGCACCATTGTCTTTCGAGCTTACAATGGTGGTCGTATGCGTCGACTCCTTCTTCTTAGGGTTTTTCTCGAGCTGCATGGCCGTTAGGCGGACTTGTCCTTCCGTCTTCGGCACCTTGACCATGGGCACCATACATGATCTTTCTTGCTCCATGACTAGAAGTCGTTGGAGGTAAGGGTCGATCACTGCGTGGCACTGCTGGAAGAACTCTTGCCCAAGAATTATGTCAAAGAGATCTAAAGGAGCGACAGTGAAGTTGGCCTTACCTTGCCACTCGCCTAGCGTGATGCTCACTTCGTGCGCAACTCCACTCACAGGAGTCGGGGGTGCATTGACCGTCCTGAGTTGGGCGTTACTTGGCTTGTAACTTAGCCCCAACCTCGTTGCTGCCTTCTTGGTCATGAGATTGACCTCTGCACCCGTGTCGACCAAAGCACAAGCGGGCTTTCCATTGATCTTCAGGTCGACATACTGCGCGCCGTATCCTCTTGGCTTCTCTGGCTGCTTCGTGATGGCTCCGCATAGTCCTATCAAGCCCAACTGTGTCGTCTCTTCGCCTTGCCCTTGCTCCTGGGCGTCTTTCTCCTTCC
>NW_026026357.1:0-675 GCF_019186545.1 Solanum stenotomum
ATCTCAAAATCGAATCCGTGGAAACGTTCCAACTACCTTACTAAACTAATATCCCAAAATTTTAGCACAAACAGATGCCTACAACACCGCAAATCAGCCACAATAATTAAAAAGGGCAGCCCCTTGATCACCAATTTTCGGAAAAACGAGACCCTTTCAACCCAAACAGATTATACCACGACGATCCTTGCGAAAAACTCTACAAGTTAGCCCCAAGAATGACTTAAAACGGACTTACGATGATCAAGATCTCACATTTCAAAATTCAATAACAAAACCATCCGGAAATCACACTGGCAGTGGCTAAAATTGATTTCTTACCTCAAAGGAAGCCTCCCCTCGCGTTTCCGAGGTCACCGATAGATTCCCCTCGAAATTCTCTTCAAGTTTGCCTTTTGAATCACTTAATTTGGACTCAAAATGAAGGATTAATCTCAAGTTGAAGTTGAACAAAAAAAATTGGACGAATTCGTTCTTAAAATCTGGAAATTTCCACCTCTGCCACGTGTCGTCACGTGGCTCTGCCACGTCACCGNCGTCACCGCCGCGGGGACATCCGATAAAATTGGACGAATTTGTTCTTAAAATCTGGAAATTTCCACCCTGCCACGTGTCGTCACGTGGCTCTGCCACGTCACCGCCGCGTCAAATTTTACAACCCTTCAAACTTAAATT
>NW_026026358.1:0-921 GCF_019186545.1 Solanum stenotomum
GCAAATCTGACCAAAGTTGAGATATTTTTTAAACTCTTATCCCTTTATTTAATGTGAAACACTTTCTATGGGAACTTTTTCTATATCCAAGGCTTGAAGCACAAGTGAGACAATACGACATGTTTGGAAATCAAGTCAAAGGAATAAAAAAAACATGTTATGGTCGGAGAGATTACCAAAATAAGAATAAAGTATAAGAGGGATATTGGCAAAATCCTCGGCCATTTTTTATTATTGAACTTGTCATTTTCTTGTCCCTAAACTATAATTTAATCATGGCCAAAATACACTTACAGAATATGTTATGGAATAATAATGATATAATCTTCAATGATATGTCGTAATCCAAAGTTTTGCATGAATAATTAATTGATGAAAAGCCACTTAAGTCAGGCGTCTGACATATGTTATAGATTCATGTTTCTATAATCAATTCGATCTTTGAGGATAAATCCGTAATTTTCAAGGTCCAAATACAATAATAATAATAATAATAGCATATTTAGTGTAATTTCGTAGATAAAATCTGAAGAAAATTAAATGTACATAAATCTTATTCTTATCTCGAATACGATATTTCTTGTTTTTGTATCACACAATTGAACCAAAAGTTGTGTGCATATGTATTTCATTTTTTCTTTAGAATTCATCGATCTTGACCTTATAATTACATTTGCAAATATTAGAGATGGACATCACAAGGTACGGTATGATATTTTAAAATTTTGATATTATATTTTTGGTATTCGAGTTTTAAAACATTATATCATTATCATACCAATTTAATTTGGTATGATTTGATATTTTAAAATTCGGTTTCGATATTCTATGGTACGGTAGATCCGTAACAAGGGCGGATCTATGAAGGGGTGTGGGGGCGAACTTTGACAGAAACTCTCTCTCTCTCTCTCTCTATATATA
>NW_026026358.1:1289-7818 GCF_019186545.1 Solanum stenotomum
CAACTGTGGAGAGAGCATTTTCGTCAATGAAGCACATAAAAAATGAAGTGCAGAATAGTATTGGTAATCAATATTTAAATGATTGTCTAGTGTGTTACATAGAGCGTGATGTATTTATAAATGTTAGTAATGATGTCATTATCGATCGTTTTTAGAATATGAAAACTCGTCGAGGACAATTGTAAATGAATGATGAATATTTATAATATTAGTAATATTTTTGAAAGTTTTAAATTTGTTAACTTCATGCTTTTAGTGTGGAGTGTGGATTTGTAATATCTTATTATTTATGGTTTATTGATTGACTTATGATATATATCGAAAAGACGAATAATTTAATCGTAAGTCTATTTGGCACCCACAGACTCTAAATCCTAGATCCACCACTGATCTGTAACCACATAGTTTGTTCAACTTTGACTAATATATACTCGTATAATAGAGTATTGTGACTTCAAAAAAAGGCATTAATATTATCATACTAACACATTACATGTGTAGAAATACATGTTCAATATAAAGTACAAACAACTCCTTTTGTTTTTATGGTTAAATTTCAATCAAAATAGAGTAGTCAGAGTTTCAACTTCTCTCTTGCTTTTCCTTTCTTCTATATATGTTATCATAGTAGTAGTAGTGATCTGTTTTAAATTTTTTTGCAGCATTATATTCCCGCTAATGTAGCTATGGATGAAACAATTATCAATTTGGAATTGTCAAAAACTGTTTCGTGTCGAGTTATACCTCTTTCGGATGCTATTTACTACTGACAAAAAATTAGGTATTTATTTTGTCTAATGGAATTTAGTTTTCTGCAACTCATGATCTTCCAACAAGTATTGGTTTTCTAGGTCTTGGAATTATGGGCAACCCAATGGCACAAAATCTCATAAAAGCAGGGTATGTTCCAATTATTACTTTCATACACTAATTTGATGAATTTCAATGACCTTTTGCTTTGTGAACTTCATAAATCACTACACAGCGCGTAGTTAACTTTATACTCATCATTGTTATCGTTCTTTGTTAACTAGCTGAATTATGAGTACCCTAAACTGTTGATCTTTCAGAAGTACACATTATTAATACCAAGGTTGTGCCGTCTGACATGTGATCTTGTTGGAGCAATGAGACATGATTTTTATACTTAAACATCTTTTTTTTTTGAATAATTGAATTTCAATGTCTTATGGTTTTATTGTGTTTGTTCTCATGCTGCAGATGTGATGTGACAGTTTGGAATAGGACCAAGAGCAAATGTGAACCCCTTATCTCCTTGGGTGTATATGCCAATTTTGGTTATGCTGCAGACTTAAGTTTGTTTGTGTTGGCCTTCAGGAAATGTGTGTTTAAACTTAGATTACCCAACAGTGAAGTAGACAATGGTAATCTATGCTAATCCTTCACAATTAAAAAAAGAAAGATCTATGCCTATGCTTGTATCACCTTCTATGAGATGACTTAAAAAATTTCTTGACTGTTGTTACTGCTTCTACTTGAGGATAATTTCCATTTCATGGTAACTTGTGCTTCTTTGGATAATTTGCATTTCAAGGTAACTTCAGGGTCTTTTCTGCACATACAAATCATCCCCTGAGGAGATTGCAGCATCTTGTGATGTCACATTTCCCATGCTTACAGACCCCGACAGTGCAATCAGTTTTCAGTTTATTTAAGTGGGAAACTGTAACAACAAATGGCCATGAATTTGATACTCTACTTGGTGAGAAAAATAGTTTTCCTTTTCAATTGGTGTTTTTCTGCTTCACATATTGTCTTCATTATTACTTCCTAAATGAGATTAGCTTCATTGAATTATTATTATCTCTACCATTTTTGCTTTTCCTTTGCTACTTTTGAATAACACTTTAGGTTAAATCCACAGGAAAATGTTGCTGCTGATCTCCTCTTTTCATTCAAACTTTGGGACACGAAAGGCTATCATCTAAGCACAAAAACAAATGTGTTTCCCTCAAATAGCCTAACCTCACTTTCACGTCTGTGTATGTTTCATTTGTTGTATACTAAAATTTCATGATATCACATAAATTGAGATAAAAAATACTAATATATATTGGGCCCCGTGCTGGCACGGGATCGAGTATCTAGTCTTGAGAATAAGAGTGGATCAGTGAAGGGAACACACATGCATCATATCTTAATGCAAAAAGTTTTGGCACAAAATTTGTTTCTATAAACGTTTTGGGTACTTTGATCAGGGTGACCAATAATGCTCAAGTATATATGATGCTTTGAAGACAATAATCAATATAAGTTTATCGATTTTTTCGTAGTTATTTTTTATGCTAAATTAAGATTTTTAGTGTCAAAAATCAGAAAAATGTTGGTCAATTTTATATTTATCTAAAAATATTATATCGAAAAATCAACCGAGTACACAGGGGACTCAATAACATCACAAAGTAATATATTGCTATTTATATTGATAAGGATTATTTCTAGTTAATAAGATGATATTCATGTGTTGCAATATAATATATTAGATGTTTTGTGTAAAAAATTATTTACTACTACGAAGATGTGAGTAGTTTATTCAAAGTTTTAAAATACTTTTATTATAAAAAGTAGGAAATTTTCTTTATTTCCTTTTTTATATATAAACATTTTTTACCTTTACAAACTTCAATGTTGTCTAAGAAAACACAAAATATACTATTAATTAAAAAATAATATAAATTCATTGAATTTGTGGTTTGTCCATTTACTTAATATATGAACTACTAACATTTATGTATAATTAAATTTTCCTAGGTTATAGGAATTATTTTAAATAAGAATGTATTTATTAATTATATCATTTAACATGGTGACTTTTGAATTGCTTTTTTAACTTATAAATAAAGTTGTCATTCATCATTGTGAGATACACTTGTAGACATTTGAATAAGATAACCTTTAAATTCTACTCTCTATTTCTTTGGTCTATATTCTTACTAGTGAATATGTTCGCGCTTCGCGCGATGAGAAAAAAATAATTAAAATATTTATAAATCATTATTTATATCTGAATATTAAAAATATTTTAAAAATTATTTCTAATTTTCAAATTCAAATAGATTTAAATTTTAAGTTCTAGTTATTATTAAAAACAGTTTAAGCAATGTAATAATAACTGTTGAAATAATTCAATATAGTGTGAATTTTTTTGCTATTGATTAGAATCGTAATTTAAAATAATAAATATTTTCTTTTAATTGAATCATCATCGTTTTGCTGAATTGTTGATGCACTTGAAAAAAAAGGATCATACAATATTAAATATATTATATGATCTGTTTTATTTTTTGAACAAAATGAAAAGAACACAAATGGTCATCAGGCAAAAGGTTTATTGTAGCAAAGTCGTAGAAGTAAATTTTGTATAAAAAATGTAACTTTTTAAATATTTATCATACATAATATTCATCGAAAATTCATCTATTCAATGTAGAAAATTGAAATAAATTGCAATACAAGATAAAAGAAAAATTTTAAATTTGTATTGCACAATTACACACAAACATTAATTTTTTTATTAATCATTATTAAGTACTATAATTGAAGATTGATATCTCAATTTAAGAAAATATAAAGGTGGAAGATAAAAGACTGATGTAGAACCTCACTTTGATCAGGATTATCATTTATCTTTTTTTTTTTGAAAATTTTTACTTTCTTTTGATTTATAAAAGCTGCAAAAAAATAGATAAAAAATATGTTATTTAATTCTCTCCTCACCATTATTATAGTTTATCAAATAGTAAATACTTTTCATCTCTCCTCATTATTACTACTGCAATTTACTTTTTCCCACCTTCTATTTTTATAGTTTTTTAAAATAAAAATTCTTGTTAATCTCTCCTCATTATTATCATAATTAATTTTTCTTATCAAAAAAGTTCTCTTTTTCCTTAATTGTTTTCTTTCCTTTGATTTATAATTTATTTTTTAAAAAATAGATCTTAAATGTTTTATTTATCTTTCTCTGCACTATTGATACAATTTATTATAATTACTTTTTTGTTTTTTCTCGTTGTTGCTATAAAATATTTTTTTTAATTCCTCTTTTGTTGTCTAAAGAAAATATTATTTATCTCTTCTCCTTATTATCACTATTATTAATTTATTATTATTATTATTATTTAAATAAATCCTTTTCTTTTCTTTTAATTTTTTCTCTTGATATATATATACCAAGAATTTAAATTATCCCTTTTCTCCTTTTCTTGACTTTTAAATATTTATTTCTTATTTATATTTATGTTTAAAAACTCAAAAGAAGTTATAAATAGTATTTTAATTAGTAGTAACTCTTTACCATATTTATAGTACACACCTTTATATTAAGATTATGATAAATATATTTATCTCTCCTCGTTATCATCATAATTTATTCTTATTATTATTCACGAAAGTTTTCTTCTTTACAATTATTTATCTTTTAATCTAAAAAATTAGTTAAAAATTAAAAAAAATCAAATATATTTTATTTATCTCTCTCCTCACATTATTACAATTTATTACTTTTTTCTTTCTACCTTTTATTTTTAAAGTTTCCCAAGAAAAAAAAATCTTATTCATCTCTCTCTCTTATTATCATAATTTAATATTGTTTAAGAAATTTCTATTATTTCTTAATTTTTTTATATGTAAAATTTATATTAAAAATATTTCTTTGATCAAGAATTATAATTAATTTTCTCTCTCCTATTCTTGATTTTTAAAATATTTTTTCCTATTTATGTGCTATGTTAATAAAAAACAAAATATTCTTTGAAAGTTTAGTTTATATATTTTATATTTTTTTTCTATTTTAATGTTAAATAAAAAAAATAGAAGGAGAATGATGTAATTAGTAAAACAAAATAAAACGTATAACACCCTTTCCTTTTTTGTGTTTTCTTTTATGGTAGTATTTATAATTCTTATTTTTTCCTCTTTTTTTTTTCTTTTCCTTCCTTTTACTTTTTACTCAATTTCATGCCTTTCCTTCTCATTCTTTTTAAACTATCATATTATTCTTTTTTTTTTTTTTATCAGAAAAGAAGAATCAATTTTTTTTTTTATAACTTTCCATATTATTTCAATACCTTATAGTCCTCAACTCCTAATTATTTGTATAAAAAAGAATAGAATGAGAGAATTAATATTTCATGGTGACATCATTTTCACGGTTCACAAATTGAATGTTAGAAGACATTTTGATGTTTTTCGATCTTCAAGTATATTAAATTCTTAAATAGAATTTCATTCTTATTTTGCTAGATCCGCTTGTTGTAATTCTTGTTGGCATAAAATGGTCAAATCTACATAGGTATATTCTAACGAATTCATTCATACAAACAAATCATTTTTTTTTATTTACCTGAGCTAGTAAAACATCTCTTGCTATGACTTCTTGATTTCATTTCCTGCATAATGTTTATTTACACAAATAAAGCAAAAAATCAATTTACCTGAAGGAGTAAATTTGTTCTTACAATGATTCTTCCATTTTATCAATTTACCTTCAGAATATGTACTCTCCAGCCTAGTTTTATTTGTACAAACAAATCAAAAATTTGATCTATCTAATTAGTAAAACTTTTCAAAAATTAATTTACCTAAATTAGTAAATCTTCTCTTCCAATGATTCTTCCATTTTGTGAAGTTACTTACAGATTATGGATCTCCTACATATTTTTTTATACTTTTTTAATTGATTGTTTACAAAACCGTTACAACTGTTCATTTTCTATTTCATTGCAACAATAAATATATTCTTTATGTTAAAACTTTTCATTATCCTCTTTAATTCTAGGTTAATAGATGCATTAGAAGTATTTAGTAGATTATTATATTAAGAAAGGAATTTAAAGAATCAAAAAATTGAGGAAAAAGATAAAATGAAATGGTGGCCATAGAGATGCCACATCAACTTTTCTATATTCAACTTTTTTTATATATATAGAGATATTTTATAATAGGTAATTTTTTCGCGCTTCACATGGTTATAAATGACCACATTAAGCTTACAAATTTGAATGATTAAAACAGGGGGTAAATTCAAAATATTAAAAACATATCAAAAAAGAAATTGCCATTGTTACTATCTCAAGAATTTTTAATGAAATAATGCAAAAGTCATTATCTTCTATAATTTTTTGAGTTGTAATATTTGTTCCTTGATATATAATTGTCTTCTAAACATAGATTGGTCTTTTGTGGAATAATCAAGCACAATTTCTGTACGTGAACAGAAAAAAACGTAGAATACTCAATTTCACGATAGACACTATATTCTTTTCTCCTTTACAAAAAAATATAACTACACACAATTCTATCTTAAACTCCAACTTGAAAAGTTTACCAAACTAGGGGTGTGCACTAGTTGGATTAAACCGAAAAATCAAACCAAATCAAATCAAATTCTAATTTGGATTGGTTTTTTGGATTTTTTGTTTGGTTTTGGATTTGTAATTTACTTTGTTTGGTTTCGGGTTTAGAAAAATGAAAATCGAAAAATCGAAAAAATTGAATTATATTATTT
>NW_026026358.1:12683-23959 GCF_019186545.1 Solanum stenotomum
ATATGAGGATTCCAATAGGAGAGGTGCTGGTGAGAATGAGAATTGTCAACTCTGTAAAGTGTTGTAGCTGCAACAACAATGCAGAGGAGACATGTGATCATCTTTTTATTCAATGCCCCACAGCATACTGTTTATGGAGACACTTTGCAGAGGCTGCAGGTATTCAAGGCCCAATGGTTCAACTAAGACAGGTGATAAGATTATGGTGGGAAGCTGAGTGTGGAAGCAAGTTGAAACCAATGTTACATGTGGTTCCCATTTTCATTATTTGGCAATTATGGAAGAGAAGGAATATTGTTAAGCATGGAGGATGTATGTCTACTCATAACATGATTATGGAGATTAACAATAATTTGTATCTATTTGCCAAAAATAGATATCCTTGGCTGCAAAACCTCCCAAATACATGGCCTATGATAGTTAAATTATTGGAGGAATACTCACCACTAGTATGTTGTAGAGTAGTGTATTGGGTGCATCCTCCATTAGGAAGATATAAATGCAACACTGATGGCACTAGTAAAGGGAACACTGGGCCTAGTTCTACAACTTTTTGTATTCGAAATGGAGATGGCAATTTTATCTTTGCAGAAGCTAGTATTATCGAAGCATGTTATGCTATAGTTGCAAAAGTGAAGGCATTCAAGGCAGGATTGAAGTATTGTATAGAGAATGATTTGCTACCTATAATCATGGAAACTGACTCATTGATTATTAAAAAAGTACTGGACGGAATATGGGACGTTCCATGGGCAATCTCAGTTGATATACAATGCATAAAATTATGGATGGAGCAAGCAGAGGTGGAGGTGGTTTACACATTTAGGGAAGGAAACCGATTGGCCGATTATTTAGCTAACCACATTGTTCATTTTGCAGGTACCAATGTCAATCAATTCAATAACATACAAGATCTACCACAACTAGCAAGGAAAATTTTTATAACGGAACAAAGAAAAATCCCAAATATACGAATTAAGAAGATGCAAAACAAGGGGTTCAATACACAAATAAGGAATTAAGAATTAGAGTGACCAATTTGCGAAAATCAAAAGCAGAAGCAATTATATGAGTTACAGTAACAACGGAATAAGATTAACTCATCTATTGCTCATAACATATAAGGGAAAGTGGAGTCGAAAATACCTCTTGGAAATGGATCTCTTCGCAGTGGTATCAGTTCTTCGGAGCTCATTCTGCGTAGAGGGAAAGATACAAGAGTATATATCGCCTTGGCTGATTCTAAGATGTAGATTGCTGGGTCATGGTTACCAAGCTCCTAGATTTGATGTTTGAACCCATTTTGAGCTGAAGAAGTCTTCAAGGAGGTCGATTCCATGGCACTTGTGAGAGGTTAAGTGTAGATGTGGAATTCACTCAAGCTCAACTATACTGGTTCAACAACAAGATGACGAATTTAGGGCCAGTTCGGAGGAACATTGATGACAAATTTGGAAGGAGAAGTGTTCTTGGGACTCTGTTTTAGTTTTAGATTACTTTCCATTTTTTAGATTTTTTGGCTGTTGTTTATGGATCCAGGTCACTCTTGGGCCTGGGTCAGATTCGTTTTCAGTAATAAATGGGTTATGCCCAGTTTGAATTAAAAAATAAAATAATAATAATTATAAATAAGCAAAATTTCAAATTTTAAATAAAAAAAAGATAATAAAACAATTGTCCTTGTCTTTTAGTTGTGAAATAATACTCTTTAGACATGTTTCTATTTTGCTCAATTTTAAAAGAAAACCTCCTTCTACTAGCAAACGTAATTGAAATCCGAGAGAAATCTACTTACTTTGTTTATTATATTTATCTGGACAGGATTAATGATCAATCATAAAGATTTATAGCCTAGGCTAATGATTTTTACTGTACTTTGGGGTGTGTGGGGGGAGGGGGGGTGCCCATTTAAAATCGACCCAAATAATTGAACCTACATCAAGTCAAAATTTGTGACAACAAGAGCCTATACGTTCGTGCGGCACCTACCAAAACAAATAATCTTATTACCTCTTAAATTATCCGAGAAAATTAATGTTAGAAAAATAATAGAAAATATAATTGAAGAAGAAGATGACTTTGACGCGTGTAATCACCTTCTTTAAAAAGATATCGCCCATAGACATATTGGGGAAAATACAAACAATTCTCTTCAAGGATACAACAAAGCTTTTGGTTTATACATGCAGATTTTCTTAGGCTACTTCTAGAGAGTCTTTATATTTATAGAACTTAAGAGATGACTCTTCATAAGAGTCGTGTTCTTTCATGAACATATGACTCTTCATAAGGGTCATGTTCTTTCATTAACATATAACTTTTCATAAGAGTCATGTTCTTTCACAAACAGTTTCTCTGTTCAATTTAAGACCTCACAAAAAATCCGATAATAAAATCAAAGATGGCATCACATCAAGCAGATATGAATATGATTTGGTAATGTCATGAAAAGTCTTTAAATATTAAAAAGATTAATATGTCCTTCAAATTAAAATATATGCCATGATGATTAATGGCTTTACTTACTTTGTGTTCGGTATAAAGGAAAATATTTTATAGGAACATAAGTGAGTTTTTTTATTGAGTTTTTTTTTGTATTCGGTATGTAAGAAAAAAACATTATGTTAAAAAGAATATTTGTATATAATTTTAAACAAACACTATGATAAAAAATTCACTCAATAGATATGTTACTGTTATTTTTTTTCCTGAAAAATATATTTATATATATGTAGTTTTTTTATTTTTTCTTTTAGTGGTGTAGTTTCAAAATTGAAAAAAAAAAGAAAAAAGAGAAAGTTGAAGACAGAAAGTAAAACCTCTTAATAAACTTTTAACAAAAAAATATCAGGGAAATAGCGATTTTAATCAATGTATATATTGTATAATTTAAGTTTTAATCCATTTGTTATTTGACTATGCACATTCAACTTGTGAATGAGACGATTGTTGACTGGGATGCACTCAGGATGAGCACATGGGACTGCCACGTAAGACTGCTTAGAAAGGTCATTCCTCCTAAAAGACTTGGGGATTACGTGTGGAAAGGGGGAAGTTCACGTGAAAAGGGGTAAAATTGGCAAAGCAGTAGGCATAAAGCATCGTGAGTGGAGCAGTGCAGGGCAGAGTACTTTTTGTTATCACTGGACACTCTTTCTCTCTCAATTTCTTCTAAGTTCCTCACCTCTTTCTTCTTCTATCATTAGTTTTACTACTTCTACAATTCCTCTTGTATTTCTGATTCTAAGGACTTCAATATATCTACTACTTGTAAGTTGAGATAAAGGGTATTAATATAAGTGTGGTTGGTGTTTCACTGTCTCAATTTGTTACATTGGTGCTTTTACCCAGAGGTCTTTCATGGATGACCAAAGACTCAAGTCGCTTGTTGAAGAATCAGTTCAAGGTATGAAGGACTCCATTCTCGCAGATATTCGCTCTTTGTTACTGGAAATGGTAGGAAGCAAAACCCAGCGCCCAGAGAGGGACTCACATGATGACCGTTTTTCGATAGCCCCTAACCTCTGTCACAAGCCAGCCTCGGTGGAGTTTGGACGTTTCTGTGGAGAGAATCTGGAGGCTTGGATCTTTCAGGCAGAACGATATTTTGAATTTTACAAGATTGCAGAAGACTAGCGTTTGTCACTTGCTTCTTTCTATCTGGACGGGGATGCATTGGAATGGTATCAGTGGCTTTTTCGGAATAAACAAATGGTGGATTGGGAGCACTTTGCTTCGAAGGTGAGGATCCGTTTCCATAAAAAAAATTGGAGTCCGCCGAGGGATGTTTAGCGAAGCTTCGGCAGATGACCATTGTCTCCGATTTTCAGTCCAAATTTGAGATCATTGCAAATGAGACTGACGACATGGATGATAACCGAATGGTACGTCTCTTTATTTCTGGGCTTCATGAAGATATTAAGAACTCTGTTTTGATCCATAAGCCTAAGAGTTACGAAGAGACACTTAATTTAGCCTATATACATGAGCGACGGATCCAAGCTGAGAAAGAACCCGTTAGGCCAGCTTTTGCCAAATCAACTCCCATTTTGCCTACCCCAAATTCTGCAACCCTAAATCAAAATCCCTCTTCTTCTTTAACGCCTTACAGTGCCTCGCCTTTCTCTTCGAGCCGCACTCTTCTTAGAAGGCTCACTCATGTAGAGCTCCAGAGTCGTCGTGAGCGGGAACTATGTTATTATTGTGAGGAGAAGTACTCATCGAGACACAAGTGTAATAAACCCCCACAACTTATATTGCTCACTGATGGATCCGATTTGGACCCTAGCTTGCCAAAACCATTTGTCGATGAGGATTTCTTAGTGGATGAATCACAAGATTTAGAATTACAGGAGCAATTATCTATTTCTTATCATGCTTTATCTAGGGGAATTTCACCCTCCACATTACGATTCACTGGAAAGGTAAATGGGTCACCAGTCCAAGTTTTAGTGGATGGCGGAAATACTCACAATTTTGTGCAACCACGTGCGGCCAAACAACATCAGCTCAAAGTTGAGGTCATTCCCCGTTTTGCAGCTATGGTGGGCAGTGGACAAAGGCTCCCGTGTGAAGGTGTGGTGAAGCAAGTTACCGTATTGATTCAAGGGTGTACTATAGTCGAGGACCTTTATGTCTTACCTTTCCAAGGTGTTGATGTAGTCCTTGGAGTGGCATAGTTGGCTACGTTGAGGCGTGTTATAACTGATTATGCAACAAGAGAATTTAAATTTACTTTACATGGGTCTAAGTGGTTATGGAAGGGGGATTCACCCACTGATGCTCACCAAATTCATTTACATAGTTTAAGGCGTATGACAATGATTGATACTATTGCTTCATTTTTTTTTTGGCAATTATTACTCCTAAAGGGATTTGTGCAGGTGAAATGACCACAAATTTGAGTGGTCCATTGGAGTTGTATCATGATGTGTTTCGGAAACCCACAAGATTGTCACCTTCTCGTGTTCAGGATAATTCGATACACCTCGTCCCAAGGGCACAACTAGTGAATGTTAAACCATATAGGTACTCGCACTTCCAAAAGCAAGTCATGGAGCAGATGGTGAAATATATGCTTAAAGATGGAATTATACGGCCCATCACCAGTCCATTTTCATCACCGGTGTTATTAGTCCGTAAGAAGGATGGCACATGGCGCTTTTGTGTTGATTATCGAGCACTCAATGCCATCACAGTTCGAGATCGCTTCCTTATTCCAACCATTGATGAGTTGTTTCACAAATTACACGGTGCTCAAGTCTTTTCAAAGTTGGACTTGTTATTAGGTTACCAACAAATAAGGGTCAAGATTGAGGATGTGGCTAAGACAACCTTCCGTACTCATGACGGTCATTATGATTTTTTAGTAATGCCGTTTGGATTGACTAATGCCCCTTCGACATTCCAAGCTACTATGACTGAGATTTTTCGTCCACATATGCATCACTTTGTTTTGGTGTTTTTCAATGATATATTGGTCTATAGTGCATCTTGGAGTGATCATTTGGAACATTTAGCAGTGGTATTGCAGTTGTTGAGGCAACATCAACTTGTGGCTAAACGCTCAAAATGCTTGTTTGGTCAATCCTCTATTGATTACCTCGGCCACATCATCTCTGCTAAAGGACTATCAGTAGATCCAAACAAAATCAGTACCATTAGGCAGTGGCTGCCACCAAGATCAGTGAAAGAAGTTCGTAGTTTCCTTGGGCTAGTAGGTATTATCGCAGGTTTATTCACCATTATGCAGCTATTGCAGGTCCCTTAATTGACCTGTTACGCAAGGATTCCTTCAAATGGACAGCAGTTGAGCAACATGCTTTCAACACTTTAAAATCTTGATTAAGCTCTACCCCTGTTCTGGCACTGCCCAATTTCAGTCAGGAGTTTTAGGTGGAAACCGATGCATCTGGGAGAGGTACTGGAGCTATTTTGTCACAACAAAGCCACCCTATTGCTTTCTTTAGCCCAAAGTTAAGCTCTAGGATGCAACAAGCTTCAATGTACCACCGAGAAATGTTTGCCATTACTCAAGCTGTGAGTAAATAGCGACAATACCTATTGGGGCGTCAGTTCACTATCCTTACTGATCAACAATCACTGTGTAACTTAACTACCCAGACTATACAGACCCCTGAGCAACAAAAATGGCTCACTAAACTTGTCGGCTATGACTTTCGTATCTTGTATAGGCCTGGAAAACAGAACACAACAGTAGATGCCTTGTCGCGTACTTCAGAGGTTGTTCTCATGACTATTTCAGTCAATTCTTTTGCTATAGAGGTTGATTTAAAGCAGTTGAATCAGACCAACCCCGAGTTAGTAGCAATACAATAAGCCTTGAATCTTGGGGATAAATTTTTTTATGACTATCAGTTCAAAGAAGGGATGTTATTTTATAAAGGCAGGATAGTGATTCCCTCTGACTCTCCCTTACGTCATAAATAACTACTTGAGTTCCATGCTACTGCAATAGGAGGACATGTCAGGGTTACGCGCATATTCCATCGTTTGTCTTCTAATTTCTTTTGGAAACGGATGCGCAAGGATGTACAAACTTTTGTGGTTGCGTGTCATATATGCCAGCAAATGAAAGATTCTCACTTACATCCTGCTGGGCTACTACAACCATTGTCGATTCCAAACCAGGTCTTTGAGGATATTGCAATGAACTTCATTACTTGTCTTCCGAGCTCAAAGGGAAAGACGACGATCATGACAGTCATCGACCGTCTCACTAAGTACGGTCATTTTATTCCATTATCATCTACTTTCTCGACTTATACAGTAGCTGAGGCCTTTATGGTGGGTATTATTAGGCTTCATGACCCTCATCGTTCTATTGTGACAGATCGTGATCCGCGGTTCTTGCATTCTTTTTGGCAAGAGATTAATCGCTTGCAAGGATCCACTTTAGCCATGAGTACAACCTATCATCCTCAAACAAATGGACAATCTGAGGCTCTTAACAAATGTGTGGAATAATATTTTCATTGGTACGTCGCTGAGGTGCCTTCCTAATGGGTTGCTATGTTGCCATGGGCAGAATTTTGGTATAATACTTCATATCACACTTCATCTGGTATGACCCCTTTCCAGGCACTATATGGTCATGAACCTCATACTGCTGCTAAGTACATTTTGGGAAGTAGTGCGAGCGAACTGGTTGAGTCCTATCTATTGCAGCGGGATGAAGTCTTGAACATCCTCAAAAACAATTTGTTGAAGGCTCCGAATCGCATGAAGCGGTTGGCTGATAAGTCTAGGATTGATACCTTCCTTGAAGTGGGTGATTGGGTGTATGTCAAAGTTAAGCCCTTCAGACAGAATACTTTAGACATAATACTTTACGCTTGCAGCAAGATCATAAGATTAAGAGACGTTATTTTGGGCCCTATCAGGTGTTAAAACGCATTGGTCCTGTTGCTTATCGCCTGGAACTGCCTGAATCTGCAAAAATCCATTATGTTTTCCATATTTCTATGTTGAAGCGTTATGTTGGCACTCCGGATCAGTAAGTGACTCCTCTACATCTGAGTGTTCCTACTACAGAAGATCTCGCTAAGTCCAACCTTAAGGACAAGGTTGCTTTCCAGGAAGGGAGTAATGTTGTGAATGAGACGATTGTTGACTGGGATGCCACTCAGGATGAGCACATGGGACTGCCACGTAAAATTGCTAGAAAGGTCATTCCTCCTAAAAGACTTGGGGATTATGTGTGGAAAAGGGGAAGTTCACGTGAAAAGGGGTAAAATTGGCAAAGCAGTAGACATAAAGCATCATGAGTAGAGCAGTGCAGGGCAGAGTACTTTTTGTTATCACTGGACACTCTTTCTCTCTCAATTTCTTCTAAGTTCCTCACCTCCTTCTTCTTCTATCATTAGTTTTACTACTTCTACAATTTCCTCTTGTATTTCTGATTCTAAGGACTTCAATATATCTACTACTTGTAAGTTGAGATAAAGGGTATTAATATAAGTGTGGTTGGTGTTTCATTGTGTCAATTTGTTACATTCAACCTTCAATTATTTAAAGTGTGCGTTTTTGATCGTTAAAGTTAACAAAAGTTAACTATATAACAAAATATTATTTTTAATAACGTGTAGTATCATTATAATTTTTTTAGATCACAAATTTTACAAATATGCTCTTTATTTTTAAACTTCATATCTAATTTAATACCATCACATAAATTAACAGCGAGAAAATACAAATACTTCTCTTCCACCTTTTTAGGGTTTCGTATACTTGTACAACTTATCTAATTATTATTTTTTCAATTTCAACTTTTAGAGGATACTATGTTTAATATACGTAGTTCCTCTAGTGTGGGAGAGGGCATGCTTGACCAATAATTTGGCTACATATATTTGCTCCACGTTGTTTCTTTAATATAAAATATAACGTCTCCTTCGAAGTTGTTAGACACTCACATCTCATGCAAAATATATAGTTTTAAAAACATATCGGTGACATTATTAATTAAAGATAATTAATATATTAAAAAAATTAATTTGTCATTATCTCATGCAAAATATATAGTTTTAAAAACATATCGGTGACATTATTAATTAAAGATAATTAATATAGTAAAAAAAAATTTGTCATTTTGCTATCCAGTTACTTGCTCGATCGTTGTATCTTCATCACATTCAATTAGGAATATTAAATGAACGAATTTAGCTGAATTTGAATCAATTAAAATATATCGAGTTAATAAATGACAGAAAATGACTAAATAATGGGTCATATTTTAATTTTTTTTATGACTATCTACAACATATTAAATAAAAAATATTTGACAAAGTTTTTCATATACAGTAAAACCTCACAAAATTAAATTAATAATCTCTCTAAAATAATAATTTTCTCCAGTCCCAACTTGGGCTAATGGAAAAAAATCGCTAATTTCGATAAGATAATAAGATAATATGTTTTCAGAAGACCCCTATATAAATATATGGTTCCATTAATATTATAAATTAATAATTCTTTTAAAGTACAAATATATCTAAGAAAATTTAGTGAAATATGATTATGTTATGTTCTGTTTTTTTGTTAAAATTTAAATCTAGTTGAAGCTCGTCTCTAACTTTTCTTAATTATTGCATCCAAAAGTTTTGGTGTTGTGTTTTATAATTGCACCATAAAATTGTGAAGAGTTCTAGATGCAAGTGTTTCCTTACGCATAACTGGTTCCAAATGTATTGTATCATCTTTAACTTTAGCATCAACATTGTTTTTCCAATAATATCCACAATTTGTTCTAAGCGCTAGACCTCTGAACATGCATCATTTTCACCCATCCAATAGGTTATGAACGTCCATTTTATTGTGGTAATCGAGATCATTAATCATAACCTCAAGTTCATGAATGACGTTTTCACAAGTGGATTCTTTCAAATTCTTTGAGATTTCATCCCTAAACAATTTTTTTGATGTCGAAATACTCTTTAAATTAATAAATATTAATTTATCTATCAAATAATACCTCTACAAAATAATAACATTTTATGGTCCTGTCTATATTAATTTAGAGAGGTTTCACTGGTACAATTTTTATATGGACTAAACTAATAAATGAACATACATTCAATGTTCTTGCGTGTCCGAAAATAATTAGAATTTTGAAATATTAAAAAAAGGCAAAAATACAAACACTCATTTTTTGCATGGCGAGTTTAGAAATTAAATTAAGCAAATTTCATTTTGGTCAATTGTAGCGTGTATACTGCACCTCTCTGTCATTTTATGAATTTGTTGAAGTTAATGAGGTGGTTTGATTTGAAGATTAGTGTAACAACGCAAATTACCAACACAACCATGATATGTATTATAATCGCTGAAGAACACAAAATACAATTGAGAAATGGAAACAACAAGCTAATATAGCAACAAACATCCTTAAAACGAAACTGAAAAGGTTAATCGAAGGGAAGAAGATCGGAAAATATAGAGATAGATAGAAGGGGATGAGAAGCTCGATTAAGAATGAAGATGAGAGAATCAAACTCTTTTCTCAACAATTTGCATACTCCCCAAATCAGATACCACTACCCTTTTTGATGGAATCGTTCCCACGCCCACTTCTCAACCCGAATCCCAAAATTAACCTGGCTCTATTGCCTGTTCTTGGCCCAATAACTACTTTCGTGACCCTGATATCCACATTGGGCTAGACTTGGTTCATAACAATAAATTATGCTAGAATTAATTTTGCACTAGCTAAGAGAAATTCAGCTTTTAATGCTAATCCTGATAGTGTATATACGCACTCACCCAATGTTACGTACCGTCTTCTCCGAGTTGTTTTCTCTTTCATCGGTGTGTGCATGAGTATTCGTGATTATGAAATATAAGAAGTGTATCTACAAATGAGTCTTATTTGAAGAGGCTTTAGTACTGTTATTTACTCAAATTACATATATTAATATATAGTTTTAAATGTTAATATCGTTTTGGTGAAACTCTTACCTCCACTAGATATAGACCGCTATTGTTACACATAGAAATAAAAGTATGTGATAATTTTAAACTTCAAATGATATAGTCTTGTTTAAGTGGTTGGTTTTTTTTGCAAGACTTGTGAAATTAATATTCCCCAATGTTGACACCAAATTTTGTCCCTCCTTTCTTCTAATTTATTTCGTTGAGCTTCTAAATTGCTAATAAGTCGAATACTTTATAATTCGCTATTTTTTTTTATGATCTTTCTATTTTAAATTATATTACTATTATTACTTAAATGTCGTCTTGTTTAAAATAGTATGTATTTTAAGTTTCTTACTTTCTAACCTTTTACGTAATATATATTAGAAGCTCAAATGAATTAATTCAAAGAAGAAAAAAGGCCCAAAGCGTTCAACTATTTCAGCCAATTTGGCTATATATCCAAAATGCAGCTCATTCATTCTAGCCCGCGTTGGCCCATTTCCAGCCCAAACACAGCAGCCCACTTAAAACTATTTAGACACCATTCTTTAACCTAGATTCATCAACGTTGTCCCTCTCTTCTCCCGATCATTTCTACTTCCAGATAAAACTCCGTCAATCTTTAATCATAAAAGATTTGTCACTCCATTTTGGTATAACTTCACCTCTTTCTCCTAAAAGATGTGTACCGTTGCTTTCCCCTCCCTCATTCTCATCTCTCCTCTTAATTTGGTCAACACAAAAGGCCAAAGAACTTTTGGATTTTTGATTCTTTGTGGTAGAGATGACAGATTCACAACAACTCTATTTGATCAATATTCAAAATTCAAATCAAAAAAAAA
>NW_026026358.1:26179-29705 GCF_019186545.1 Solanum stenotomum
CGTTCATATTTCTCCACTTCTTGGAAATTCACACTATCACACGTACACGCGAGGTGTGTTTTGCGCACCCGCAAGTTTTTTTCAAAATTCCAAAATTTAGGAGAGTTGGCATATGCGCGGGGTGTCCGGATCTTTTTCCGTGTGACCGCGTAGCCTTCTCACTCGAGTAGTCCACTCGGGAACCTTGTGTCTAGTAAACCCACTCCTAGTTTACCTTGAGTAGAGCTAAACCAACACACTTTACAAGGAGCATACATCATTTCATGACCTAAGAGACTTTATACCCTGGGTGTATTAAGTCCATTAGTCGACTTTACCTTAAATGCCCAAGTGGGTTTTCGACCCCAAGTGACGACCTATCATTATTTATGTGCATATTTGAGAAATATTTATGCCTAAATATGGACCATTTGCTCTAATTAATTAAACTTTAGGGATTATATGACTAACCTTTCTGTGACAGATACGAAGACTTGACGATGAAATACAATAAGTGGTGATCTCGGCAAAAGGAACCAAGAAGGATGGACATACTAGAATTTCTTTTACTTTAGGAAGTACTTTGCGTTATATCTATTAGACATGTAATAAATAATTTCATTATCTAGTACTTTATTTTTGGAGAAATAAAATTGTTTAATTAATCAAGAGCAGTGGGATGACATATTATGGCAAATATACTTCTTAAATTTACGTTAGGCCAACCTCTGGCACAAAGAGGTCACAAGCATATTAGGACACGTTTACATGTTATCTTTGCAATATATTTGACTTTACTTGATGACTTGTTTACATGCTATTCTTACAACTTATTTGACTCTACTTGATGACTTGCATGCTACGTGATTTATTTGAATTATATGAACATGACTTTACTTTTCATTTAAAACTAACATTATTTTTGTTTTATAATTATTATTATTTTTATTTTTTCCCTACAAGAGTTGATTCGTGTTGACAATCGAGCTGGCCGACCATCCTTACTTCACAAGGTCCAAGTCATCGACATTACCTCGACGTAGTTGGGCTATTCAAGGAAGAAAAATTACTATGACTAATCCAACCGCATCTGATCCAATTGGTCCAGGACATAACATGGTTCCTAATGACTCTCCCGAGACTTCAGAAGATAGAACTACTATTCAACATGATGAACATATCGCTCGTTTGACTCAAGAGATTGAGGATTTACGTAGTGAACTAACTCGGGTTAGGGACTTGACCAATTTATCCATCACACTCCAAAGTCCACTTCATGAACCTAGAAGTACTGCACCAAATCCACCTCGTTTTCCATCACTTGATTCACCAGTTCCTGAACACTTTCCTCCACAACAACCTCCGCCTACCAACAATAACCTTCCTTCAACTACCCCCACAAATCCATCAAATTTTCCACCCGTCTACACTCCTCCACAGAGTCAACCACCTACTTACAATACCTATGCTACTCCTCCTAATCCACCACTTGTCAACCCACAAAACCAACCTCCAACTCATACTCCTCATGTTTCTCTACCCACCAACACTTATCCACTACCTACAACTAATCATGTAAACCCATCAAATACACCACCTCCAATCCAAAATACGCCCATTGTCCAAACTTATACAACTCAGCATATACAAGGGGCACATATTGCCACTCCTTATGTGCAACATGTTCCTCCGGTATATGCGATGGAAACTCAAGCCTTTACCAACCCAATACCGGTCAAGTTTCAACCCGAGGTAGATCAATATGAGGAAATGGAGAAAGATGTCAAGGCAAAGGCTGATGATGTGTTAGCTAGAGAGATTCGTGATCTTAAGGAAGCAATGAGAAACCTCCAAACTACTAGGGGAAACAAAAGCCTAGAATATGAGGATCTCTGTGTGCAACCTGACATTGATTTGCCTGTAGGGTACAAACTGCCAAAGTTTGATACTTTCAATGGAATTGGTGATCCTCATACACATCTAAGGGCGTATTGTGATAAACTGGTAGGAGTGGGGAGAGACGAGAGGGTTAGAATGAAGTTGTTCATAAGAAGTTTATCTGGTGAAGCTCTTGCTTGGTACACACAACAAGATCTCCATAAATGGCGCGGTTGGAGTGATATGGCACAAGACTTTATGGATCGATTCCAGTTCAATACCGACATCATACCAGATAGGTTCTACCTCACTAAGTTAAAGAAGAAGTCTACTGAGACATTTCGTGAGTATGCTCTACGTTGGAGGTCAGAAGCAGCTAGAGTCCAACCACCGATGAGTGAAAGTGAAATGACTGCTACATTTATTGAATCCCAAGATAACAGTTTTTACTATGAGAAAATGATAACCATGATGGGACAAAAGTTCACAGAAATCATTAGAATGGGAGAAATCTTGGAAGAAGGGATCAAATCAGGAAGAATCCAAGACTTTACAGCCTTGCATGCTGCAAGCAAAGCAATTCAATATGGTTCTATCAATGGGAACAAAAAGAAGAAAGAAGATGTATCTGCTGTCATGATTGACCAAGGACGCTTGCCAGGTCAAGTTCCTCCCTACCTAAATCAATCACATCAACCCATTTACCCTTACTAATATGGTGAAACCTCACAGGCTCTCTACCATCATCCATCAACTCCTTACCATGTCTACAACACCCAAGCGAACTACTATCAACCTCGAGCTCCTACTTATAATAAACCACATTCATACCAACCACTCCAAGCTTCACCTTTTCAAAATCGACCATATACCGCACCTAGAGCTCGTCCAAATCATGATATCAAAACCACTCGCAACTATACAAAAATAGCCGAACCATTGGCTCAGTTGTTCGAGAGGTTGAAAACAGCAGGCATGATACAACCGATTGAAGGGAAAATTCCTGATCCCATTCCAAAATGGTTTGACGGTTCCAAGCGTTGTGCCTATCATTCTGGAGTTGCTGGACACGACACCGAGGATTGCTATGGTCTCAAAAACAAGATCGAAGCTTTGATTAAAGAAGGAGCAATCCAACTTACTGGACCTCAGCCCAACGTGAACAACAACCCTCTGCCTAAACATGGAAATGCTGATGTGAACATGATAACTATAGAGGAAAATGTGGTGCTGAACGGAAGTATCTTGCCCATTAGAAAGGTGGAAAATGATACTTTATCGGCCTTTGATGCTCTTATCATGACAACCCATGAACAAACGTTGATAGAGGTTACTGCTGCAACAACTTACATGTCTATCTACAACAGCGAGACACCGGCCATTTGGGGTGCTGAACCAGATGAGACTTTGACGAATTGGACTTGTACTCCGTCTCTGGTTCGCCGGGGGTCTTGGTAGATTGAGCAAGTAGTAAAACTTTTTGGAGTAGCACGATTTTAAAAAAAAATTGAGGCTTAAATCGTGCCTTAAAACTTTATGTTGTTTTGCCTCATTTTTTGAAAGCTTAATTGCAAAATCTATGAATGCATTTCCTATTTTCTTAACTACCTCTTACTTATTACTTTCATTTTTCTTTTATATATTAATTTTCAATTTAAATCTGTCAACT
>NW_026026359.1:0-201 GCF_019186545.1 Solanum stenotomum
GTCCCTACACGGAAGCCTATCGAAAAAATAAAGAAAAGACGAGTGATGATCCGTAAAGTCCTTCAGAGTCTCCCTTTCCATTTGTCCCTTTATTTATTTATAATTGTAATCGTTTGGGGTAGCTTAAATAAAATATAAAAAAATTGTTTGCTTATCTATTTGTGCAATCTCTGTCTCCTCGCTTATCTCTTTATTAATTGT
>NW_026026360.1:0-266 GCF_019186545.1 Solanum stenotomum
ACCCTAAACCCTGCACAGTCTAAAAAAAACCTCTTTTAGAACCCCCTTAAAAACCGTGAAACCAAAAAATCTAAGAAACACAAAGCCCTACACCATAATTTAGCCTAAAAATCATTTAAAAGAAATGCTAAACCCTAAAATAGAAGAAATCTTAACCCCTAAGAACCCCTAAACTGTAAAAAAAATCTTAAAATCTTGAAAAAACCGTATAGAACCCTAAACCTAAAAAAATTCTACCAAAACTTAAGCCCTAAACCTTAAACCCT
>NW_026026361.1:0-479 GCF_019186545.1 Solanum stenotomum
GCCCTTTAAGTTTCTTAATTAAATAAAATAATGACAGGTATGTTGACCAAATACATTGTCAAAGGCTAGAATTTATCATCTTCCACTACTTAATGACGTTTATTTGTGGGTCCTTTTAGCTTCTGTTGTTACATTCTTCTATTAGCATTCCATTCATTTTTGGTTTATCCTTTTATAAATTGAACAAGAAAATGTTAGTCCTCTTAATTTTTGTGTTTCATCCTCTTGTTTTACTCACTTAATTTTTTATTGAGAAAATGCATAAGTACCTCCAACCTATGTATGAAATCTCAGAGACACACTTATACTATACTAAGGTCCTATTACCCCTCTCACCCCCCCCCCCCCAAACTTATTTTATAAATAATTTTCTACCCCTTTTCGGCCTACGTGGCACTATCTTCTGGGCCCAGCGCGTGTTGACAATTTTTTTTAACGCCGAAAAAGGTAAAAAATTATTTATAAAATAAGTTCGGAGG
>NW_026026362.1:0-353 GCF_019186545.1 Solanum stenotomum
CTGTTGCCATAGATGCCTTTATGGCAACAGTTCTACGAACCGTTGCAATATGTAAATCTATTGCAACGATTTTCACACAGTGGCAACAAATTTATTAGCTAGCCGTATAAAAAACACCCAACTCTTTAGGCAATAGTTCAAACTGTTGCAATAGACCCTCTATAGTAACGGTTTCTTTAGCGTTGCTAATAAATCTGTTGCCGTAGGCCTAATTTCTAGTAGTGAGAATTATCTCTTTATGGCTTGCATTGATACAGATCACAAGCCAAGTGATGTATGTTTTGTAGATAGTGGGTGTTCAAATCATATGACAGGCACCAAATCATTGTTCCAGGAGCTAGATGAGAAGCAAA
>NW_026026363.1:0-339 GCF_019186545.1 Solanum stenotomum
AGGGTGATGCGGTGAGATAAACGCGTGAAAATTTATGGTGGGTACGCCAGAGAAATAAAGTGCCATCGCTGTCTCTTGTTTTCGGTAAAGCGCGTGAGAATTTAATGGAGACGCAAGCTTTTGTACTTTAGTTCCAAGTACCCAACAAATTCCTAAAGGACAACATATTCTCTTATTATATAATAGGGAGTTTATGATGGGACATTGTGTTGTCCAATCATAAACTCCCTATATAATATATAATATATAATATATAATATAATAAATTATTTTTTTTATTATATAATATATATTTATTTTTCTAATATAAGGGAGTTTATATAATATATAATAATATAA
>NW_026026364.1:0-497 GCF_019186545.1 Solanum stenotomum
TAAAAAAAGAAAAAAAATAGAATATACAGATATGTCGTACTTAAATAAGTCTAGAACAACAGATTCGTGAGCAAGAGCGTATTTCACAGCTGATTCAACAACAACCATTTTTTCTGGGAACTTTCATATGAGTCTGTTCTTTCTTTTAATCTACTATAAAGGTTCTAAATTGGCTCCTTAATATTAAGGATAATTACATTCTTGAAAGGATCAAGGGCTCTACCCTCTCGCATAAAGTCTTACGCTCTTATCGTCAACCTTCGTGGCTTTTTGCTCGTTTGGTCTCGCTATTTCATTCCTGGTTCTCTCTTTCAAGCTTCTTTCCATCCTGGGGATTTCTTCTCATTCCGTCCGTTCTGCTAGCTGGTGTCGCCCTCTCTCTTACTTATCTATTCTATTAATCCATTAAACTTGATAGTAAATTGCATCTAAATACTTGAACTATATTCTGTTTTAATTGAGTACCTATTAAACCCATGATTATTCATACTATACTT
>NW_026026365.1:0-591 GCF_019186545.1 Solanum stenotomum
TTTTATATGATTCTCTTTAGAGTTTAGATTGTTAAACAAATCGGACAGTTGACAATTGCACCAATACATACACACTGTTAATTAGAAGAGTTTCACCTATCCTATGCATGCTACTCTCACAATCAAAACTTGCAACAGAATCATAAATAAATAGTGTAATCAGAATCTTCATCTACATAGCTACCCCTGAAATGGATATTAGCATCAAAAGGTAGAGGGAATAAACTCAAACGCATACAAGAAGTAAATTCAGTGAAATTCTCTTAGACTCTAGCATGAAAATTTTTCCTGAAATTTTCAAATTTGATCAGTCCAGTATATTCAGTTTATTGTATAGAAAAAGATGACAAGTATCTTAGACTTTTTTTCACCTGAAATATGTCCTTTCCGTGATTTTTAGGGGAAAAGTCAACTACAAATCGAAATTTCTCTCATAAAACTAAAATTCACTCTTCCTGTGCGTGATTTTTAGGGAAAAAAGTCAACTACAAATCGAAATTTCTCTCATAAAACTAAAATTCACTCTCTCAAAGACTTTTGCTTGAGAGTTCTCAAATCTCCATCAAACACGAAATACAAACTATAACCCTA
>NW_026026366.1:0-1206 GCF_019186545.1 Solanum stenotomum
CTGACTGCAGTCATCAAGCAAGATATTACAGCACTTAACTCTGCTGTAGTAGATCTCCAGCTTCACTCTAATGCTCGTAATGAAAGTGGTAATAGTGATACCACTAGTCACTCGTCGACTGTTGTAGATGACTTGAAGAACAGGCTGATGACTGCCACAAAGGAGTTCAAAGAAGTACTCACCATGCGGACAGAGGTGAGACTAGCCAGATGCTGGTTATATCTTCTTTGTTAGCCTGTTTTCTTACTCAAATAGATCTTTTGTGAGTCTCAATTTAGCGAAGGCTTCTATTTACTATTTTTTTGTGGCTACATGTATCCTTCAACTTTTTGGTCGTTAACAGTAGAAAAAATACATTTCATCATGGTCATTTACATTTTCTTGAATTTCTGTTTCCAGAATATGAAGGTTCATGAGAACAGAAGACAGATGTTTTCTTCATCGACTACCAAAGAAGCTTCGAATCCATTTATGCGCCAGCGTCCACTAGCTTCAAGGAATACTGCTAGTACATCAGCCAGCCCTCCTCCTTGGGCTAATGATTCACCTTCTTCTTCTCAGTTATTTCCAAGGTGAGGAAATACACCGTCTTAGCAGTTCATGCCTTACAGGCCTGCTATCACTGAGCATATTAGCTTAGTTGCGCGGACTCTTCACTTTTGATGGTGTGATGCCGCACCAGTCTCGGATTCTTCAAAAATACACTACTTTTGGCGAATCCAACACGCACCCGTTGACATTTTTGAAGAGTCCGAGCAACATAGCATATTAGTAGCCATGAGTTTCTTTTGTAATTATGGGAATGTCTTGCTTGCTATATTTTTATTACAATGATTTTAACTAATTCAAAAGAATAGATGAAACTCTAGGAGTCTGTTCTTCTTTCCAACCTTTGCCTTTGGTAATCTTGACATGATTACTGATCCACCTATGTTGATGCCAAAAAGAAATTACAAATGATTCATTTGTTAAAGGTTGAAAGAGAGCTATTCCTCTCGTGGGAATAACCTTTTCAGTCTATGGACTAATCTGTCTCCCTGAGTTAACTACTGGACGGTCCGTATAATAGCTTCTCCAAACATGACCTATGATAATACTAAGTACCTTTATTTTATCCTATTNACTAAATCCAAATTTTTCTTAACCCCTTTCTTCCATGAAACTTATATTCTTGAATTGGTGAAATTGAATAAGACACACACCTTG
>NW_026026367.1:0-943 GCF_019186545.1 Solanum stenotomum
GCTCATAGCTTCAGATATTCCGTTCATCTAGGTTCCACCAAGATGTATCGTGATTTGCGTGAAGTTTATTGGTGGAATGGCATGAAGAAGGGCATTGCTGAGTTTGTTGCTAAGTGTCCAAATTGCCAACAAGTGAAAGTTGAGCACCAAAGGCCCGGTGGTTTGGCTCAAAGGATAGAACTTCCAAAGTGAAAGTGGGAGATGATCAATATGGATTTCATCACAGGGTTGCCGAGGTCTCGCAGACAGCATGATTCTATTTGGGTAATTGTCGACAGAATGACAAAGTCAGCTCATTTTCTACCGGTAAAGACTACCAATACAACAGAAGATTATGCCAAGTTGTACGTTCAGGAGATAGTGAGACTTCATGGAGTCCCCATCTCCATTATTTCAGATAGAGGTGCACAGTTTACTGCACAGTTCTGGAAATCTTTTCAGAAGGGCTTGGGTTCAAGGGTGAACTTAAGTACTGCCTTTCACCCTCAGACTGATGGGCAAGCAGAGCGCACTATTCAGACCTTAGAGGATATGTTGAGGGCTTGCGTAATCGATTTCAAAGGGAATTGGGATGATCATCTACCCCTCGTTGAGTTTGCCTACAACAACAGTTATCACTCTAGCATCCAGATGGCCCCATATGAGGCTCTTTATGGGAGAAGATGTAGATCTCCTATTGGATGGTTTGAAGTTGGTGAAGCACAGTTGATAGGACCAGATTTAGTTTACCAAGCTATGGAGAAAGTGAAAGTGATTCAAGAGAGGTTGAAAACGGCACAGAGTCGTCAGAAATCCTACACTGATGTTAGGAGAAGGGCATTAGAGTTTGAAGTAGATGATTGGGTATATTTGAAGGTTTCACCCATGAAAGGCATTATGAGGTTTGGCAAGAAGGGGAAACTCAGTCCCCGGTAAATTGGACCTTACCGCGTAGCCAAGAGGA
>NW_026026368.1:0-713 GCF_019186545.1 Solanum stenotomum
CCTCTCGGCAATTTAAATATGAATGGCCTTCTCGGCAATTTGAATATAATATGGCCCTCTCGGCAATATAAATATGAATGGCCCTCTCGGCAATTTAAATATGAATGGCCCTCTCGGCAATTTGAATATAAATAGCCTTCTCGGCAATTTGAATATGAATGGCCTTCTTGGCAATTTGAATATGAATGGTCTTCTTGGCAATTTGAATATGAATTGTCCTCTCGGCAATTTGAATATGAATTGTCCTCTCGGCAATTTAAATATGAATGGCCTTCTTGGCAACTTGAATATGAACGACTATGAACGTCGTCTTTCATCAATATTTGATATGATGATAGGTACTTTTTGACCATAACATCATTTTCATCGGTATCTTGCAACCTTAAGTATCAAATACCTCTTCGATCAAATGAAGATGTTACACTCATTAATTAATATTCGCTGGATATGTTCTCCTGAACTAGTTGGTTGATAAATATAACTCCTTTGATGTTCTTACTATATCCTGCATCTACAAAAACATGTTAGTTTGGAACACTGATCTGTGTTGAAGTCACCTTGCTCCTGGTCTCGTTATCTCTCGAACTCTGTCTGGTAGATCCAATGAATCGCAGTAGACAAAGACATCATATTTAGATAAAAATATTTGCTAGGTATGAAGTTTTGAAAAAAAATGTTTTAAAGGAAATCTCTGCCAATTAATTGTCACGACA
>NW_026026369.1:0-297 GCF_019186545.1 Solanum stenotomum
TGTCATAGAATGCTTACATGTAAGTGTTTATCTGCTTCAGAGTACCCTTGTTTATTGTTATATGTTTTTGTAGGACCTTTTCCTTACATGTTCTTTATTGCAATGGTTACTTTTCACATGTCACTTGTCCATATTGTGTGGGTACTGCATGCTAATTGATCATATGCTATGGGAAAAATTAGTGCTCGTGGGTTATATGACTCACATATCACTTGTTTACATGTCATATGCATCATAAACCATTTCTATGTATATTACATGCCTCGTAACCTACTTGCTTAAACATTACAGGCCTTA
>NW_026026370.1:0-514 GCF_019186545.1 Solanum stenotomum
TTTGAAGTTAAACTTAAAACTTGAACTTCAAATTAGAACTTGAACTTAGAACATGAACTTGAACTTAGAATTTGAACTTGTACTTAGAACTTGAACTTGAAATTAGAACTTGAACTTGAACTTGGAACTTGAACTTGAACTTGAACATAGAACTTGAACTTGTACTTGAACTTATAACTTGAACTGGAATTTAGAACTTGAACTTGAAATTAAAACTTGAACTTGTATTTAGAACTTGAACTTGAAATTAGAATTTGAATTTGAACTTGAAATTAGAACTTGAACTTGAACTTGAACTTAGAATTTGAACTTGAACTTAGAACTTGAACTTGAACTTAGAATTTGAACTTAAACTTAGAACTTAAACTTGAAATTAGAACTTGAACGTAGAATTTGAACTTGAACTTTGAAATTAGAATTTGCACTTGAACTTGAACTTGAAATTAGAACTTGCACTTGAAATTAGAATTTGAACTTGAACTTAGTACTTGAACTTGAACTTAGAATTAGAACT
>NW_026026371.1:0-616 GCF_019186545.1 Solanum stenotomum
TTCATACTCTAAAAATGGATTATAGATACTTTTTTTTATTTATTCCACGAATTCTAACTTTTTATTTATAAAAGTATACAAAATTGTTACACTTTTTGAACAATTAATTGTAGGTGTAAAATGAAATTTTAGTATTATGCACAATAGCAAAATTATGAGTATTAATAGGAATATTTTAAACAAACCGACCTCCGGATGTCGCTTTTATTGAAAGTAATTAGATTTAATAAAAAATACTGACATCATGAGGTCGGTATCACATTAAATTTTAAGATAAATAAAAGTAATCATGTTAATTAAATAATATTGACATCGGGAGGTTGGTATTTTATATTAAATTATTTTTTAACTTGTATAAAATCGTCATTCGGAGGACAATTTATTTAAAGTTAATTGAAAATATTAATTTATTACATAACACAAAATCGTCCTCCGGAAGACGATTTAAATAAAATTAAATCAAAATAGAAAATAATACCGACATCAAGAGGTCGGTTTTTAATGTAATTCATTTTCTGGGAAAAATTCCGACCTCAAGAGGTCGGAATTTGGTTTACTCGCAAACCGCAAACCGACCTCCGGGGGTTGCTTTTAAAAGTAATTAGATGAAATAAAA
>NW_026026372.1:0-537 GCF_019186545.1 Solanum stenotomum
CATGCCAAGTTTTTTACTAATATTTTTTCAATTTTTATTTCTTCTTTATGTTTTTCACATAGTTCCATAAACCATCGTTGTAAGAATTTTATTCTAGCTCCTAAGGTATCTGTTAATTCTGCTTCATTCCAACTTTTTATTACTTTTGAATTAAAAGGTTCTGGTAATTTTGTAAAATATAATTTTCTTATTTCTTTACTTTCTTCTATGCTATATGTTCCTTTATAATAGTATTCTCTGAATGCACGTGTATATTCATCTATGTAACACATATTACATATTGCTAATTTTGTCATTAGATTCCGATTTATGATTTTTTCTTTATTTTGTTCTTCTACCTTTGTTGTCATACTACTAAATTCATTTCTTATAGCTATTTCGTATTTATATAATATTTCCATGGTTGTAGTGGCTATTTCACCATCAAATTTTTTATTATTTCTTAAAGTTGTTAAGCTTTCACTTGTTAAATTTTGTAGCCATAATTTTACTGTTCCTATAAGTGTTCGTTCTATGTATCCTGGTGCCTCTGCTATT
>NW_026026373.1:0-743 GCF_019186545.1 Solanum stenotomum
TTCGTTTCTCACAAGTTCAATTAAAATAGAGTAACTTTCACATATAGCAAACAAAAAAATCATATTTGTATGCTATAGCAAAGTTTGCATAATTGCACTCCATAACAAACATATATATGTATAATTCGCTATACATATACAATTAAAAACTGTCTATTTCGCTATACATATATACAAAAAGAGCAATTGTATAATTCGTTGGCTCCTCTTCAGAATTGTATAATTTCATTATACAAACATAAAACTGGGCAGAGGAATATTTTTATTGTATAATTATAAGTGTATAGGACAAATATATATGTATTTGCATGTGTATATACAATTTTCTCTCGCTTTATACAAACAGAAACGCAATTTATACACTTCTGTTGTATAAAACGAGAAAGAGAGAAAGGCACAAGAGAACTGGGCAGGAGAATATTTTTACTGTATAATTATAAGTGTATAGGACGAATATATATGTATTTGCATGTGTATATACAATTTTCTCTCGCTTTATACAAACAGAAACGCAATTTATACACTTCTGTGTATAAAGCGAGAGAGGAGAACACAGACGGAGTGAGCGAGAGAGGAGAGTGGCGAGCGAGAGTTTGAGGGAGAGAGACGCTGGCAAACAGTTTGCTACAGGACACAATTAAATCAAAGTGTGGTTATACCATTTAATTTGAATTATTAGTTTGCCATTATATACAATTTTCCCATTAAAATATACGTGGGAATAACACTCAACATTTTTTAGT
>NW_026026374.1:0-1071 GCF_019186545.1 Solanum stenotomum
AAAAATGACCTGGAGGGTCATTACAAATTCTTAGGAATACAAATTGATAAAAACAGAATAAAAATGCAAACACATATGGTACAAAAAATAATTAACTCAAATGAACAACTAGACACAAAAAATAAATTACAATCATTCTTAGGACTAGTAAATCAAGTAAGAGAATACATACCAAAATTAGCAGAAAATTTAAAACCATTACAACAAAAATTAAAGAAAGATATAGAATATCATTTTGATAAAAAAGACCAAATACAAATACAAAAGGTAAAATTATTATGTAAAAACTTACCTAAACTATATTTTCCGGATGAAAAAAAAAATTACTTATATAGTAGAATCAGATGCGAGTGAAAAAAGTTATGGAGGAATATTAAAATACAGATATGATGGCAATACGATAGAACATCATTGTAGGTATTATTCAGGAATATTTAATAATACAGAAATAAAATGGGAAATAAATAGAAAAGAACTATATTTAGTGTATAAGTGTTTATTATCATTTGAACCATATATTATATATAACGAATTTATTATAAGAACATATAATACACAAGTAAAATGGTGACTAACAAGAAAAATACAAGATTCGGTAACAACAAAAGAAATAAGGAGATTGGTATTAAATATATTAAATTTTACATTTACAATTGAAGTAATAAAAACTTATAAGAATGTTATTGCAGATTACCTATCACGACAAAGCTACTCAGACTGAGACTGAGGAAGAAGAAACAATCGAAAATATACTCAAAGCTATTACTACATTTTGCACAAAAGTAGATAGTATGGACAACGAGATACAAAAGCTAAAGACTAATGAAAATAATCTGAAGTCTAAAGCTAGTCAGCAGCATGACTATAAAAATGCGGAGCTACGTCGATCGGAAGACGAAAAAAACCCAGAGCTAAAAGGAGACGATGGGAAACTCCTTAAAATACATAATGTTTGTTTAAATACAGCTGCAGGTACAAGCAAACAAGTTAGCGATAAACTAGCGATAAACAACATAAAAATGCGAACTTAAACCAGCTATTCGCAAAACCATTTCACCAAAGGACACCTAG
>NW_026026375.1:0-418 GCF_019186545.1 Solanum stenotomum
AGTTACAGACCTCCCTAGTTCCTTTTCCGACAAATGAAACTAATTAAGTTATAATCAATAGTAATTGAATATTAATACCTACAACGTATATGAATTAAGAAAAATGATGAGTTTTTGGCTAAAAACATCATTGAATTATATTCTAAACTTAAAGTACATCCTTTTACTGTCACAGTTAATAGATAACATCCTTCAAATATATAAACATTAAAAAATTCTATCCATTATTTAAGACGGTTAAAAATCTAATAGAGCGGGTGAAATTCACTAAAATTATCTTCAGATTTGACCACTTCATTGACACCCACATTCTCTCATTTCTCTGAAAAATTAATTTTAACTTTCATTAGTTAAAGTGTGCTTCATTTTCCATACCCACCATCCTAGCAAAAGATGTGGAGGAGCATCACTCTATTGT
>NW_026026376.1:0-252 GCF_019186545.1 Solanum stenotomum
CTTAAAAGATAAAATATTTACTAAATGGTCTTAATAATACTAATTATTTTATTCTTATCTTACCAAATTGTTACCTTAATGGTTAATAATACAGGAAACTGCAGGCTTAAGAATATTAAAAGGCAATGCTGCAGAAAGAATTATGCAATCGGTACAATTCTAATTACTTTTTTTTTTTGGCTATAAGTGTAATTATAAATGCCACTAACTTAATTAATTGTTTGGTAATTATTTGTGTTATTATGTTAATTA
>NW_026026377.1:0-1415 GCF_019186545.1 Solanum stenotomum
TTGCGTTCCTAGCATTCGCATTCCTGACGTAGGCTCTACGAAGAGGCATGATCACTTAAACGTAGAACGTCTTGTTAGAATGGAATTAGATCATACCTTACGCACGATAAGAGTAACAAGAAAATGAAGATTTTTCCTGACACACTTTGTAGCCTCCCTCTCATTAGATGTGGTGCGCACTACACACCCATGAAAAGGACTCTACCTAGTGCAGCTTTTCAGACATCCTAGGACACTTAAACCTAATGCTCTGATACCAAGTTTGTCACGCCCCGAGCTAACCCCAAGACGCGGACACGGGACCTAGGACCAAAAGTGATCCCAAGCTAACCCTGCTGGCATGATCATTAGCATACTAAAGATAATAAACTGATGCGGAAGCTACATCATAAAGTAAGTCTGAAATGATGGGGAATACCCATATACTATAACTGAATTTATCAAATATGAGAGTTTAATACAAAAGAAATATCAAACTTAAACACTAAGCTGAATCTAACTATGTCTGAGATAAGCCTCTAAACTGACTAGAAATGTTGGGACATGCCCCAACTAGATCTAACAAAACTGAAACTAAAGACTAAAAGCGATAAAGATAAACATGTCACTAGTCCTCGAAGAATGAGGACTCACCACTGATGCTGCTGAACTGAAGATTGGGAATCGATCTAAGCGTGATCTGGATGCTGAGAACCTGAACCTACATCACGAGAAGATGTAGCGCACGTATGCGTCAGTACTTGAAAGGTACTGAACATGTAGGATAGAGTAATGAAAGCTGAAAGAACATATAACTGAACAAAGCAATAAAGCAATGAAATAATCTGAACATGATATATATACTAAATGTTGAGCTAACTGAATGCAATGACCAATTTATAACATGCTGAGACTGAATACTGAATATACTGATAAATGGTCAATGCAATAGAATCTGACTGAACTGTGGGAGCTACTAATAACCGACATAAAACCACATGAGCTAAATGTGGAGTCCGATGTATATGCCCCATCGAGAGGACCCAATATACCCTGCCAGAGGTATAGAGGCATGCTGACGTGATCACTAAACTGATGTTGCCCACAGAGGGGACTTACACCTACGTGGCTCGTAGTTCTGGGACTATATGGGTACGCTGAAACCCTAGTCCAACTCGGTATTATGCTACTCCCAATGAATTAAGTGGTTAACGAGTTATGACTGAATTTCTGTAAATACCGGATAGCTCGAAACTGAACATGCAAACTGAGAATGCAACAATTAATCTGATAATGATGCATTCATTAACTGAGGCATGTAAAACTGAATACTGAAATATCTGACCTAGCATGTGTAATTCAAGAACTAAAGAAATACATAGCTAGGGTTCTGAAATTCATGCGATAAACTGAGCAATAACATGATAATCTGATTT
>NW_026026377.1:1778-1986 GCF_019186545.1 Solanum stenotomum
AATTGACGGTCCGTCGATTGGGTCCGTAGATCGAGTCTGCCCGACAGGGCTTTACTAAAACGGGCATAACTCTTTACTCGGAGGTTGGAATTTAGCAAACTCAGCGGCGTTCGAAAGATAATTCAAGTATCTATCTAACCATAGGTCATGGGACACATAATTCGTTTTGTGCTAAGATTCATGACCATCTGAAGTTGACTCATCAATA
>NW_026026378.1:0-210 GCF_019186545.1 Solanum stenotomum
GTTCGAATCCTGCCTCTCCCACTTGTTTATTGTAGACTTCAGAGAAGAGAAAAGAGGCATTCGTCAGCATAGGAAGGCCAACTGAGCGAAGCTCTTTCTTTTTTTTGGCCGTGCCGTGAAGTGAAATTGTATCGTATGTTAGTTAGAGAGGTTGGCGAACTACTACGATCTATAGATTTCCTATCTATATCCAATCCCAACGAGAATAGG
>NW_026026379.1:0-548 GCF_019186545.1 Solanum stenotomum
TGAGTTCTTGAATTCATGTTTCTTTTAAGAGTTCTATTCCTAATTATTGAATATCTATATTGTTATTGAGATCCTTCATATCATGAATCATAACTCTTGAATTCATAATTCAAATTCAAGAGAGAGTTAAGAGTAGAGTTCAAGAAAGCCTTTGAGTTCAATTGTGAATCCTTTGAGATCAACTATCGATTTGAACTAAGTTTTGAGGAAGTAAGTTAGAGAATGAGAAGAGTCACATACATGAGTTTCATATTGTTATTTAGACCATCAAGTGGAGTTGTTTCATGCCCATAATTCCGCATGAACTTCGTAAGTTGAGCATCTTTCAGAGAAGTGGCATCTTCAAGTTTTAAGCCTTTAAGTGTTGAGTTCTTAATACCTTTTTAGGAGTATCTTTGAGTCCTTGAGTTGAATATTTCATGCCCATAATCCCGCATGAACACTATAAGTCGAACAGTCTTGAGATGAGAAGTATCTTTGAATCCTTGAGTTAAGTAGTTCATGCTTATAATTCTGCATAAACCCTTTGAGTTGAGCATTCTTTAAAT
>NW_026026380.1:0-510 GCF_019186545.1 Solanum stenotomum
TTATTATGATTCTTTGAATATTTCTTTGATAATACTTCTTTACATCTTCTGTCATTTCTTTGAAATTCCATTGAGGTCATTAAGTAGCAGACTTTCAAAAGTTGGATTTCAAACTAGTTCAAGCTAGTTTTATATTTATTTTCTTCTAAGCTCTTGATAATATGTTGTTGCTACTGCTGCTACTTAAGGGTACATTTTGTTTTCAGCTCTTTGTTTCATAAAACTGATATGATTATTAAATAGAGTTAAATATTTGGTTTCAAATTTTACAGATAAAAAATGTTATTGGTAAGACCTTGGTGAATAGTACAACTTCTGTAGTCCTATTTTTACACAGGTTTGAATAGTCACGAGTCAACAAGAACGTTCAAAAAGAAACAAAAAACCAAAAAATAAGACATTCGCTAAACCAGGATCGTTATCATTCTTGGCAAATAAGAAACGGCGGTTATTGACAACAAATGAAATTGTTCAAGCTATAGAGTGCGAGAAAGGACATTTGCTTAAATT
>NW_026026381.1:0-252 GCF_019186545.1 Solanum stenotomum
AAATGCACATGTATATTCATCTATGTATCACATATTACATATTGCTAATTTTGTCATTAGATTCTGATTTATGATTTTTTCTTTATTTTGTTCTTCTACTTCTGTTGTCATACTACTAAATTCATTTCTTATAGCTATTTCATATTTATATAATATTTCCATGGTTGTAGTGGCTATTCCACCATCAAATTTTTTATTATTTCTTAAAGTTGTTAAGCTTTCATTTGTTAGATTTTGTAGCCATAATTTTAC
>NW_026026382.1:0-330 GCF_019186545.1 Solanum stenotomum
TGTTTCCTACTGATCTACCTGGCCTACACCCAGAGCGTGATGTTGATTTTTCGATTGAGCTTGAGCCAGGTACTCGCCCTATTTCTATTCCGCCATATCGGATGGCTCCTGCAGAGCTCAAGGAGCTCAGTGTTCAGCTTCAGGATCTCTTGGGTAAGGGATTCATTCGGCCTAGTGTATCGCCTTGGGGTGCCCCAGTCCTCTTCGTGAAGAAGAAGGACGGTACTATGCGATTGTGTATTGACTACAGGCAGCTGAACAAGGTGACGGTGAAGAACCGTTACCCCATGCCTCGTATTGATTATTTGTTTGATCAGCTTCAGGGTGCCG
>NW_026026383.1:0-1164 GCF_019186545.1 Solanum stenotomum
TAGGGTTCTGAGGTTATGCAAGAATCTACGCAATACAATACTAAAATCATGATAATCTGATTAGGAACATTACAATAACTAAATCATAGTAATCTGCTGAAATACTAGAAACCCTAGGTCTAGATAATATGGAGGGAATCAAGAATCTGACTGAATTCTAGGGACCTAATGGGTGAAAGGAACCCACATACCTGGTGACAAAATTCACGGAGAAATCTTTCGATTTCGGGGCTTGAACTGATGAAAACCTTGTTGCGTTTTCCTGAAGGGCTGCTCAACTTTTCTCTCTATTTTGCTCTAAGTTTTGCTTGATTTTGGTGAATAATTGATTAGGGTAAGTTCTAATTTAGTTTCTAGGCTAAAACTGACCAAAACCACGTAGTTTAGGGTTTAGACGACGTAGTTTAGGTGTCCAATGCATAGGGGAAAAGACCAAAATGACCCTACTTAAAAATCTTACGCAGCTGACCACGGCCCCTCTGACGGGCCGTCAAAGCGGACCGTGGAGCTGGTTGTGGTCCTTGGTCCAGTAGTTGTTGGTTCTGGGGTGGCCTTTCACGGGCGCCACCACGGCCCGTGAAGGGTCCCATGGTCGTGAGGTGGTCCATGGCCCGTTAAGGGCTTTATGGTCCACCCCGACTGGAAGGTGTTGAAGTCCACGGGCAGGTCAACAGACCATGGACCCTATCACGATCTGTGAACCCTGCCGTGGTTCACTGGTCCAGGTGATTTTCTACTGCATTTTCTAAGTCCGGTTTTTGAGGTGTTACATTATGTTTCCTTATCTGAGATGCGAAATTGCTACCTCATGCAAGACGATATATTATTTGTGCCCTCGTTAAGGCTTAACACTTATATGAAGCATTTATTCTACTAAGTTGGAACAAATAATTTTGTATGCTTTCTCTCATTTATTTTATTGAATGCACGGGTCTTGAAAAAAAATCATCTCACCTATAATAACATCATTAAGTAATTAAGCCCTTGAATTTCTTTCTTGAGCCAAAATTTCTATTGTTGACATATGAGTTCAATAAACTAACAAGCCTAATGCATGATTAACAATAAACAAACTGATTGTCATGACCCTATTAGCCAAAATAAGTAATCAAATCTTATAGTGAACTACTCCCAACTAATCCAAATAAATTAGTTCACTTTAAA
>NW_026026384.1:0-330 GCF_019186545.1 Solanum stenotomum
AAAAGGAAGAAGAACTTGCAAGGCAATTAATCAGGGCCGGCTCTTGCCTATAAAATTTTTATAAATAAAAAATTATGTTTCTCAACCCCATTCAAAGAGAAGAAATTAAGGAAACATTGTTTTGGATTCTTATATTTTCTTCGTTAACACTCACATTATTTATCCTTTGTAACTCTTTTTGCACTCTATTTCTTCAAATCTTTGATAGTTAGAGTAATACACTCTCAAAAATATGAATCAATAGTCGAAAAGTGTTGAACAAAGTGCATTATAATTATTTTTTTAAAATTTATTTGTTAAATAATAAAATAAAAACATAAATCTAGGCGA
>NW_026026385.1:0-404 GCF_019186545.1 Solanum stenotomum
TGGAAATTGGGTTTGTGGTGGGAACTGGGTTTGTGGTGGAAACTGGGATTGTGGAGGAAATGGGATTCTGAATAGGGGTGGTGTGTTGGTGGTAGAAGGTTTGTGGAGGTGGCATGGTGGGCGGAGATGGAACACTAGAAACAGGGCTTTTTCCTGGTTGTTGTCCTAACTGGTTTGATTGCAGGGTAGAGAGCTGAGAGAGAATTTCATGAAACAAGGAGGTATGACTCTGGATCGTAGCAGACATGGATTCAAAGCTCATGTTATGGGAAGCCACTTGTTCCTGGACCTGTTTCAGAGCTTCATCCAACGTTTTGAGCCGAGTATTATGTGTCCCGTCACCCATTTGTAGAGGAGGGTCAATGAAAGCACCAAATGATATGAACCAACTTGTATTGATAAAC
>NW_026026386.1:0-681 GCF_019186545.1 Solanum stenotomum
AATTCTAAGTATCAAGAAAAATAAATTTTAAAGCTATTCCACAAATTAAACCACTATGTACTTTTAATACTAAGACTATTTTATAAAGAGAAACTATTTTAAAGATCTATTAGAAAATTTTTAATGAAAATATGCATATTCTAATTTTCAATCAATATAATACAAAAATAAATAAATTAAATATTAATATACTATTAACATGACGACTTAAATATAATTCAAAATATCAAGAAAAATAAATTTAAAAACTATTCCACAAATTAAACCACTTTATACAAAAAATTCACCACAAAAATAAATAAAATCCATCATATTTTTAATCTTACAAAAATGTTGTTGTTACATTTATTTCTTATTATGTAAAATAATATATAAAATAATAAATATAAACATAAAATAAAAAATTATTATATAAAAATAAAAATAAAAATAAAAATAAAAAATAAAAAATAAAATTCATGTATGAAACTTAACCAAATTTATGATATATGTTAATTAATTAATAAGGGATATATTGATAATTATGTATATATGAGAGGGGATATTTTAGTCTTCACACAATTTTCTGAGGTCAATTAGCCAGTTCGTACCCCGTAGTGTCAGGAATAGACAAAGAGATCAGTTCGCTAGGTTAAATTCTACTTATGAATTTGAAGAACGTATAATATTTATAGAGTGCCT
>NW_026026387.1:0-760 GCF_019186545.1 Solanum stenotomum
TCCTAAAGTCCTATAGCCTCTCGAAGAAACTACTGACGTCTTCGTACCATTCCGCAAGACTCTCCTAAACACATTTTGGTACAATGAGATCAACGAACCTAGAGCTCTGATACCAATTTTTCACGACTCAGACCGTCGTGATTGGCACTCACGCTAACCCTCCTGTAACACCCCGTATTCGAAACGGACAAAAAAATGCAGATTTTGAGAAGTTGCAGGTGCAACTTCGGTCACTATCCACGGACCGTAGGTCGGACCACGGCCCGTGCTGGTGGTTCGTGATTCACCACAACAACCCCTCCCCAAACTAGCTCAGAAAATTGGCTAAGTCCCGACTCACGGACAGACCCACGGTCCGTAGATCAGACCACGGTCCGTGGTCTGTGTCCGTGGATCGTGACTTCCCTTACCCATCCTCTGCAACAAACTACGGTCGACCAGCATGAACCGTCATTCGATCCACGGTCCATAGGTCTGACCGTAGATGAGGTTCAGCAGCCAGTTAGTTGAAAAATATTGATGGGTCAACTTCAGATTGTCATATATCTTAGCACAAAATGAATTATGTGTCCCATGACCTATGGTTAGATAAATAATTGAATTATCTTTCCAACGCCACCAAGTTTGCTAAATTTTGACCTCCGAGTAAAAAGTTATGCCTGTTTTAGTGAAGCCCTGTCGGGCAAACTCGACCTACGGACCCAATCGACGGACCGTAGGTCCATTCTGTCGGTCACTCCGACAACAGTTAATTGAGGGG
>NW_026026388.1:0-760 GCF_019186545.1 Solanum stenotomum
ATTTGAAATCTTGTGTTTTTATATTTACATGAGTACTTTGTATTTTATGCGAGTAAATTCTACATATTTTTCTAGGATTAATGAATATATAACTTGTAACCTTGTAGTCCAATGACTATAAATTAGTTTTAAAAAGCCCCCAATATTAATGCTTGAAAATCAATTCGAGCATATAGATAAGAATTATGGCCTTTTATAAAGTTATTTGGGTGGGGGTAGTACTTGTAAAGTGAAACATGTAATGACCTGTTCCTGTCGTTATGGAAAAGCTACTGAGGAAAAATTTGGGCCAGAAAAATTTTTAGTAGTGACATGGGAATTCCTAGCCTAATCCAGATTAGGATGAAATCTAAGACATGTAATGTCTGTGGAAATCAAGTAATGAATGAGAGATTCAATAATGAATTTGATTACATGAGTGGATAGCGATGACGTTAAGGAGTTCGTACGACTTTATAGAATGGTATTTAGGCGAGTAGAACTCCAAAAAATGATCTTAGCGTGAACATGTACTTTTTGAACGTCAATGATTGAAGGTGTGTTGTGAAATGGGGTTTGGTACTCAAATTATGATCTTTTGTCTATGTGCAAGGTGCCGAGTCAGGATTAATCCCAGAAGGGTGGGGCTGCTGTGGCAGGATGGGGTCCGCCGGAGCGGGCTAGTCACGACTTAAGTCGGGGAAAAATCCCAATTTAGTTTTTTTTTGCAAACTTCGTTCTAAAGAGTTAGAAGATGACCCAGGAAGAATATTGACAGTTT
>NW_026026389.1:0-247 GCF_019186545.1 Solanum stenotomum
CCTCATCTGATGTTTTACAGCTATGTAAGCCAAAGGACAAGGCAAGAATAAATCTATGAAAAAAAAGCAAAACACATTACAAGGAGTGTAAAATCTCAACTGAAGATCCCCTAACATAAAGAGTGGAACGCCCAACCAGTCGAGCATCACCGAAATTGAAAGTGTTCTGTTAATCTGCACGACCTAGTAATTTACTGAGTTTAACTTTTTGCCTAAGTATGAAACAAGTTGCCTAATGTGTTCCAAC
>NW_026026390.1:0-549 GCF_019186545.1 Solanum stenotomum
TCATTTATAGAAGTGGGGCCCTCACAACTATAAACAAGATCTTACTGACACGGCTTCATAAACACCCTAGGACACTTGAACTCTGTGCTCTGATACCAAGTTTGTCACGCCCCGAGCCTACACCCTGGACGTGGCCGGCACTCGAAGACCATTGCTGGTCCCCAAGCGAACCCTCATCCTGGCTGACTCCAAGCGAAATACTAACTTAAGCATACAAGAGCTTAAAACTGAATAAGAGTTTATAATCTCAACTTTACAAATCTTTAACTCAAAAGAAAACTCTGTATAATAGAATATATATACAACTCGCCATAAAAGGCAACTTTAGTCTTCAAAACATTTAACAAAATAAATGAAGACACTTCTGAAACTCTATTGTCTATCTATGAAGCCTCTAACTGATAAAGATGGAAGTCGGGACAAGACCCACGACTTCCTAACAACTGATACAACTGAAAGGTAAATGAAATCCTCCGGAAGCAAAGAGGCTTGTCATAGCTAACTGGAACTCCCGGATGTACCAACGAATCTCCTGTTGATGATCCTGTA
>NW_026026391.1:0-277 GCF_019186545.1 Solanum stenotomum
CGAAATATAGTTTAAGGGTAAATATAATATACTTCGGATAGTTTAAGGGTATTTTTGACCCTAAAATAATTAAGTTGAGGGGTATATAAAATTATCCTTTTCTCTTCAACCAATTTAAGTTTTGAGAGCAAAAAATAAAAGTCTTGTAAGAGTAGATGTTGATGTTTTGGCCTTGACAAAAACGATTAAGTTGAAAATTCAAAAAAAAAAACTTATTTAGTTAGGATAAGAGTGTTAACTAGTGTAAAAACCTTGACTTAAAGGTAAATAATAAATC
>NW_026026392.1:0-238 GCF_019186545.1 Solanum stenotomum
TTCTCATTAACTATTTTTATTTTCTCTTTTATTCTTTTCTCATTTATTATTTTTATTCCTTTTTCATATTATCCTTTATTAGAGATATCATTTGGTAATATTTTTATTATTATTTATTTTTGGTTTGTTTATCTTCTTTTTTATTTTTTCTCTCTTTTTATATTTTTACCTATTTAAGAAATAAAATAAATTACTTTTGTTCTTTTCTACTTTATTATTTTTATTTTCTCTTTTATTC
>NW_026026393.1:0-1843 GCF_019186545.1 Solanum stenotomum
TAAGTTCGATCAAAAATACGTGTCTACAAGAGTTTGGTTGGCGGCCTGTTGCCGCCGGTGGAAGGGTGAAAAGAAGGAGAAGAAGGGGGTTGGGGGTGGGGTGGGTTGATTCAAAATAATTTTTTTATTTAAAAAATTTTTTTTGAATGATTTAAATTGAGATTAAAAAAAATTGCATTCAATTGCCACGTGTCATTATTTTATTGGTCCATCAGCAATGTATTTGTGTTTGAGACACACGCACTTTTATCTTTCTACTGATTTTCATTTTCTATTAAATAAGTATAAATTTGTTAAGATTAAAGTGCTCAATAGGTACTAGGTGTAGTTGAGGTGTCTAAATGAATAATGAGGACAACTTTGAGGGGCCGCATATGAATTTGGCCTTTCCATTAATGTAAAGCAGATTATTACATCCGCCCAAAATCCAAAAGACGAGAAAGAAAAAAAAAAGAAGAAATATAAAACTAAAGACAAGGAAAGAAATAAGAAAAGACACACCAAGAAAATGTCTGTGACACCATATTTGTGCTCTCCTTGTCGGTTCCTTCCAATCTCAGCACATCCAAATGGAACTCCATTGGAGGTGTGAGCTTTCGAAATTCTTCAAGATGTTACTTCTGGTATTTGAGGTACAGCAAAGCACTGCAACATCATGTCAGCCCCCAATTCTTAGAGATCTGATTTATAGCCAAGTTAGACCAGGTATTGTATCCATTTTCGTTTCATATATATCATCCTCTCTATTCTTCAAACTTTTAAATGTATCCTTGATGTAGCTTATGTAAATATGCCATAAGATCCTTAATTCCGACCATAAGCTGAGAAAATTGTGTTTTGTTACTATCAATCATGATTTCTTTCCCTTTCTAGATCTCGATGGGTTGAGTCTAAAGAGACTAATACCACCATCTGAAATCAAAGATTGGGCGAGAAAGTCACAGCTTTTAGTAGTTGAAAATCATGTGAACTTTCTGGCAATTTCTCGCTAAAATAATAAATGCTTCCTAAAATTCAGTGCTTAACTTTGTTTTAAAAAGAAAAGGTTATTATAGTCTTTTACATATTTCTGGCAATTTCTCGCTAAAATTTTCTTGGCAGTTTAGCATTATCCTATTTTTCTATTTCAAAGTAATCTAATTTTATATACAATCCAATATTTTTGTAACTTCAACTTTCAAACATACTAATGTCTAACTTCTAATTACTTCTATGTTCTAACTTTTAATTTCAAAATACTTCAATTTCAATTAAAAAAAATACTCAATTCAAAACAATTCAATTCAAATTATAACCCTAAAATCAAAATTAGAAATTCATTCACTAACTAACAATCAATTATACAAACTAACAATCAAATAATATAAATTCAACAAACTATCGAATAAATCAAAAATTACACAAATTGAAAAAAAAATTAAAATTGAAACTCTAATCTTAAAAAGGAAATAGTTAGAGACTTCTGAGAGAAACTGCTGGGAGGTGGGGTGGCGGAGGTCAACTTCTACAGAAAGGAAGGGGTCAGCGGTGGGAGTCGATACGGGTAAGTAAGGGTATTAGAGAGGAGAAGAGAGAGAGATTGTGAAAATTTTATCTATGCACAAACATAATTTTTTTAAAAAGTAACAGACATCATCTCTTTGTCCTATTTTTAAAAAATATTTGACCAACATTTTGACAGAAAATTAACAGACTAATCTATGTTGTCATTTGCTTTTTAAATACATTTGACCAGACATTCGACCAAGACGGACTAAGAGATGGTATCCATCGCTTTTTAAAATAATAATTAATAAAATAAAATTAATTACAAATGACGGACGATGTGTTTAATTTTTAATTT
>NW_026026394.1:0-308 GCF_019186545.1 Solanum stenotomum
TTACCCCTCTCGATAGTTGCCCTGAGTTTTTTTTTGATCCATTTATGAAGTTGGTTTGGAAATTTTAAATTATTCGATAACTACAATTATTCAGTTGGTGGGTATTTATTAAATAACTAATTTTTATTAGTTTACTGTTAATGGGCCAATTTATTACCCTATACCATATGACCCATTTATAGAAATAAAATTTGTAGAATTAGCTTTTATTTATTCATGGCTTCATAATTATTTACCCTAATTAAAGTAGAAAAAAAAATAGGCGAGAGACTAACTGCGACTCGACCATCAAAGGAGAGAACGACAAA
>NW_026026395.1:0-485 GCF_019186545.1 Solanum stenotomum
CGTATAAGAATCAGTAAAAGGCATTTTTGTGAAAATCGGCACGCGCAAACCGCCTTTAGGCAGTTTGGTTGCGTAGATCTCGAAAAAATACGCGGATTCAAAAAAAAAATAGCCTGAAACGGACAACCGAGGCCCGAGTTATGCCCGTTTGAATTTTCATAAATTCAAAGCCACCTTCCACCTTTAAGATGCTGAATTTCAAATGGCCGTAACTTTCGGCTCGAACGTCCGTTTGACGCAATCTTTGTTTTGAAACCTCGTATTTTTTTGAGATCTATATGAAGAACCCATCGCCTTTGTCTGAATTTCCTTTTATTTTTTTCATCATATTTCGACGCGTATAAGAATCAGTAAAAGGCGTTTTTGGGAAAATCGGCACGCGCAAACCGCCTTTAGGCAGTTTGGTTGCGTAGATCTCGAAAAAATACGCGGATTCAAAAAAAATCGCCTAAAACGAACACCGGAGGCCCGAGTTATGGCCGTTT
>NW_026026396.1:0-561 GCF_019186545.1 Solanum stenotomum
CATCTCATTGTTATAGAGGCTTCATAGATAGTGAGATGGATGTTGGGATAGACCCCGCAACATCCTAATAAGCAAAACTAGGAACCAAAATAACAGAGTCCTCCGAAATGCAAAGAGGCTCGCCACTGACTCTGAAGTGCTCAACTGGATCAACGGCGTGCTGGATGCTGATCCTGGGTACCTGTGTCTGCATCATAATAAGATACAAGCCAACTGGCATCAGTACATTGAATGTACGAGTATGCGAGTTGGAAAGCTAAACAACAACTTAAGCTTGAAAGGAGTACAAAGGAACACTTACCTTGGCTCTGTTCAACTCGTGAATAACTGAACTCAATATAAAGCCATAAGACACATGCAATATATATAAAGCTTGTAAAACAATGTGAACAACTTAGTTCGTTAAGGATAAATCAATAACCAACTCAACTTTACTTATATAAAAGTAATATAACTTTAGTGGGAGATTCTTTAACCGACAACCACCACTATGAGCCCTAGTGATGATACAACGTTTACCTCACGTCGCCTCAACACTTAGAATCAAGAGTACCCTCAACA
>NW_026026397.1:0-314 GCF_019186545.1 Solanum stenotomum
TTACGTCCGTTTGAAATTCAGCATCTTATAGGTGGAAGGTGGCCTTAAATTTAGGAAACTTCAAACGGCCATAACTCGGGCCTCGGGTGTCCGTTTCAGGCGATTTTTTTTTTGAATCCGCGTATTTTTTCGAGACCTACGCAACCAATCTGCATAAAGGCGGTTTGCGCGTGCCGATTTTCCCAGAAACGCGTTTTACTGATTCTTACGCGCGAGCGGAAATATGATGAAAAAAATAAAAGGAAATTCAAACAAAGGCGATGGGTTCCTCATATAGATCTCGAATAAATACGTGGTTTCAAAAAAAAGATTGC
>NW_026026398.1:0-365 GCF_019186545.1 Solanum stenotomum
CGACGCCGGTCGGAATGGAGGCGGCGCCAGTCGGGAGGGAGGCGCGCGACCTCCTGCTGCTGGGCGTCACTCCCTCTGCAGCTGCCGCGACGTCCTCTGCTGCTGCGAAGGAGGGTGGCTGCGGTGGGGGATGGCGGCGTGGCGCCGGTCGGAGAGGTGGCGTGGCGCCGGTCGGGGATGGGTGGTGGGGATCGGCGCCGATGGGGTGGGTCAGGGGTGGATCTGCAGTTGGGAGTGAAAGTGGACTAGGTTTTGAGAGTTAGTGTATAATTAGGAGGAAGACTTATATTGTCATTCTTTTTTTAAGAGAATTCTTTAATTTACCGACCTCGGGATGTCGATATTTTTTAAAATAATACATCTAT
>NW_026026398.1:379-557 GCF_019186545.1 Solanum stenotomum
TATATATATATATATACAGATCTATATATATATGTAAATTTATTATATATGTATATGTATACATCTATATATATATATATATACATATATACATCTATATATATATATCTAAATTTATTAAATTAAACTTCTGTTGATGTGTAGTTAAACTATAAATATATATAGACACACACACACA
>NW_026026399.1:0-562 GCF_019186545.1 Solanum stenotomum
AATTTGTTTATTTATCTGTTTATATTTTGCTTTCCTAACTTTGTTCGTTTATGATTTCAGTAATATTAATTTAAAACCTGCCAATGTCATGTCATGTCACGAACCGAGTGAACGAAATGAGGCAGGCGATGATGAGTGTGAGGAATATGAGGAAGAAAATGAGGTTCCCGAACATGTTGCTGAAGAGTTTCGACAATTCGAAAATCAACACAAGCCAAATTTGGAGGAAACCAAAACTGTAAATCTCGAAGATGAAGAATGTGTTAAAGAAGTAAGAATCAGTGTCCATCTTACTGAAGCTCAACGAAGAAACCTAGTCCGTTTGCTCAGAGAGTATATTGATGTGTTTGCCTGGTCTTATAGAGATATGCCAGGATTGAGTACGAATATGGTGTCCCACAAGTTGCCAATCAATCCAGATTTCAGTCCAGTAAAACAAAAGACCCGAAAGTTTAAGCCTGAGTTGAGTTTGACGATCAAAGAGGAGATTACAAAACAGATCGAGTCTCAAGTAGTGGAAGTGACGCAATATCAGACTTGGTTAGCCAACGTTGTTCCGGTT
>NW_026026400.1:0-1060 GCF_019186545.1 Solanum stenotomum
GAGCTAACATATTGTTTCCTAGTCGATCGTGAGAGAAACTGGCCCTTTGTCTTTCTTGGGAATTTCTATTCCTGTTTGAAAAAAGGTCCATGTTTTGTCTTTTCTTTTAGGTTTATCCTCTTGAGGAGTTAATTCCACTCTCTTGAGCTGTTCTATTAAGTCTTGTATATCGTTTTCTTGCTTACCTTTATTAGTAGGGGTTTTATTTTCCAATAAAATATCTAATTTTTTATTTATTTCTTTTATCTGGTCTTCTAGGTTTTTATTTAATTCTAATAAAGCAAATATTATCAAATTGTTCTGTTTTACGCTTATAGAATCTGTTTTTCCTGGCGGAACGTAATCTGATAAACCTTCAGGGTTGGCTTGAAATTGTGCTGTTTTTCTAAGGACTTCTTGGTAAAAGAGGTTGTTCATGAAAGGGTTAAGTCTTTAAGTTTACCTAGTTCTTTCTTAATTTCTTTTGTCTCTTTATAAAGGTTTTCTATCTGGCTATTTAGTATTTCTAGAGGATTGTTATCAGTTATCTTATTTACTATTATGTTTTGTACCTTGGAAATTATATCTAGTTGCTGATTTTTTAGAAAGTCAAAATTTTGTTCTATTTTTTCTAAAGATTTGTTTTGTCTTTGTTGCAAGGTTTCTATGGTTTCTATTATCTTTAGAAATCTATCGTCTTTGGACTGACTATGTTCTGCTAAATTTATTATTAGATCTGTAACCGTATTTAAATGTTGATTCTCACTATGTAAAATATGGTCTCCTTCTGCGAAATTACACTTAAGTAGTGATCCAAATTTTAGTCTTCGATACTTCTTTTCTGAAACTATTTCTAAATCTAAGTATTCTAATCTCTTAATACTTCCTATTATGCTAAATATAAAGTTCTGTTTTTGCAATCTTGTGTTTCTATTCTAATCTCTTTTGTGTAGTGATCAACTCTTGCTCCTATAATGGGTATTTGTAAAACTATTTGTCTTATTTCTTGATATATAGCGGATGTTTGATTTGATGTTAATAAATCTGAAAATGACCTTAGTTGTTCTGTATATAGTCGTCT
>NW_026026401.1:0-1464 GCF_019186545.1 Solanum stenotomum
TAGAATTGAACCATTTTGTTACCCCAAGCAAATTTCGCATATAAAATGATGTTCAAGAAGCGAAAATAAGCAAGGGAAGTAGGGAATAAACAAAAATCACAAAGGAAAGGCCCACGCAGGGGTCATTTGAAAAGAGTACCAAAATACAAGAAAGGCAAGCCCACGCAGGGGCAAGTAACAATAAGTACATATAGAAAAACCCACGCATGGGCGAAATCCGCTAAGACGCTCCCGATGGCCCAGCCTCTGATCTACTCCTCTTGTTTTGTGCCATGAGATGCTGAAGCCTATATTGAATCATTAGCAAGTATCCTTCGCTCCGGCGACCTTTCTCTTCCCAGTCTTCGAGACACATTCCGCTTTTCTTATCTCCAATCCACAAGTTAAGCTCTCCTAAATCACTTCTCAAGCTTTCTAATTCTTGAGTTACGCTCTCGAGGGCGTACTTATCCTCTTCTTGCTTTCGGAGAAATTCCTCGTGCATTTCCTGGGCTTCTCTTCTTACCTCTCTTAGTTCTATCAAAGTTTTAGACTCTTTGTCCTCTACACTGCGGTAAATGTTCGGAACTGAGAAGGAGATACCCTGTATATTGCGCTTCAACCAAGCTTTGTAAGTTTCATCGTACCCCGCATTAAATCGGTCCGCGGCAATGGTGTCGTCTTTCGTTCGCACTGCTCTTTTTCCATTCTCTCAGCATCTCTGAAGCCTCAGGCACTCTATCATCCCCGATGTCGAACACATAGATGCGGTAGTATGCTTCTGGAGGTGTAGTTTGTCTTCTTCCAAACTGTCTCAAGACCCGGATGGGTGCATATGGGCGAATACCTCGAATACCTGGCAGAGGAAGCACAAGTTGTCTGTCGCCCCGTACTATGGCATCTTNGGATGTTTTCTTCTCTCAACTCAGAAAAAATTTGAGCCCATCTTTCTCTGGTTCTGCTTTTTTCTAAGTCTGCCCAGAACAACATGTCGTTCAAACTCTTAAGAGCGTTATGCTCATCGAGGGTATAGAGTTCTTGAGTTCCGTGTCTCTTCACCAAGTGACTCATTATCCACCATTGAAGAAGAAGGTTGCAACCCTGAAAGTAACGATGCCCTTCCTTGCATTTCCCCAAAGCACGATACATGTCAGAAAGGATGACAGGTGCGATAGGATAATACTTTACTTGCCCTTGGTTCAGATGCCCGTGGAACAGAGTCTGCGCAAGCATTATCACTCGAGTGTTGATACTGAGGCTCGGGCCGTGTGGGAAAACCATGGTGCCTAATAGTGCTATGGTAAATGCCAAAGGTCTGATCCCATCCCATTCTTTGAAGGTAACCCTGAACTCTTGGTTGTAATTCGCATAAAAGCTTGCATTCCCAAACCTAGCATAGAGATCCATAAAAGAAATGCTAGAACCTTCTACCCAGTGGGCGTAATCTTTTCTTAATTCAAGCCAATTTATGATATCCTCTAGAGT
>NW_026026402.1:0-659 GCF_019186545.1 Solanum stenotomum
TGGAAGTTGAGACAAGACTCACGACATCTTAACAACTGATATAACTGAAAGGTAAATGAAATCCTCCGAAAGCAAGGAGGCTCACCATAGCTAACTCGAACTCTCGAATATATCAACGAAGCTCCTGTTGATGATCCTGAATACCTGTGTCTGCATCATGAGAAGATGCAAGCCAAATGGCTCAGTACGTGGAATGTACGAGCATGTAAGAGGAATTCTAAAACATAAACATAAGCTTAAAACTTGATAGAAATGAAACATACTTACCTCTTTTCAAATTTACTCAACTCAAGGAATACTCAAGGGTACTCAAAACTACTCAAACTTACTCAACTCAGAAGTACTCAAGGATAAGATACTCAACTCCGAGATTAGATACTCAACTCAAGGATATGATATTCGACTCAAAGATATGATATTCGACTCTGGATACTTAACTTTGAATACTCAACTAAATATGACTGAACTCATTTCAATATAATGCAATTTAAAACAAGTGCAATATAAAGAAACAAACTGTTTAAAAACATGCTGTCAAATCTGTGTGTATGCAAGGATACAACATAACTCTGAAATGTATATAAAAATACAATAAACTGATGTATATAAAAATACAATAAATTTATATATATAAAAATACAATAACATCTGTGGGAGTT
>NW_026026403.1:0-509 GCF_019186545.1 Solanum stenotomum
TCCTGTTGTACTTGAAGGCTTTTGTGATGTAGATTGGAACACTTTATCAAGTGATTCCTGTTCTACCACTGGTTATGTATTTACTTTAGGTGGTGGTGCTATTTGTTGGAAATCAAAAAAGCAAACTATAATTGCTAACTCTACCATGGAGGCTGAACTAATTGCTTTAGCTTCAGCTAGTGAGGAGGCAAATTGGTTAAGAGATTTATTATTTCAAACACCTTATTTTGAAAAACCAATTCCTCCTATTTTAATTCATTGTGATAGCACCGCTGCGATTGGTAGAGTTCAAAACCGTTATTATAACGGTAAATCCAGACCTATAAGGAGGGAGCATAGTAATGTAAGATCGTATTTGACAAATGCTACCATTAATGTTGATTATGTCCAATCTTGTGATAATCTTGCAGATCCTCTTACTAAGGCCTTAACGAGAGAAAAGGTCTGGAGCACATCGAGGGGGATGGGATTGAAGCCTATGTATCATTGAGTCATATATGAGGAAACTC
>NW_026026404.1:0-243 GCF_019186545.1 Solanum stenotomum
AATGCATTGGTGTCTAAGTTAGGACTCTCATCGATAAGAATTGATTGTTGTGAAAAAGGTTGCATGTTATACTATAAGGAGGATGTCAATCTAGAGTCTTGTAAGTTTTGTAGTCACCCTCGCTATAGGTATGCAGCGCTTCAGGCCCAACTAACTTTTCTTTTTGAATCAGGAAATATTCTTCTTCCATGTCCGGCTAGCAGTGACGGATCTAATCAGGAGGGTGATGAGAATGATAAGGAG
>NW_026026405.1:0-243 GCF_019186545.1 Solanum stenotomum
AAACAGGCACACCATGAGGACGAACCACTTCTCGAATGTAGATACGTGCTAACCTCTCAGCATTGTAGGAAGTATGGACATGAATGAAGTGTGCTGAGTTGGTCAATCGATCCACGATGACCCAAATACTATCAAGACCACGGGAACTGCGGGGTAATCCTACAACAAAGTCCATGCTGATCCTCTCCCATTTCCACTCTGGAATACGTAATTGCTGAAGCTCGCCACCAGGCCTCAAATGCT
>NW_026026406.1:0-922 GCF_019186545.1 Solanum stenotomum
CCTTCACCTTGAGGAAATACCATCGTCCTTAAGAGGCATACAGCAAATGCTAAAGTTTGAGTTTGACTCTAACTACTGCGACTGAGAAACTCATTTGGAAAATTCTTATAATAGTTCTCGTGTCCCCACCGTTCGTAGAATTTCAGAAACGGAATACTCGGGGTGTCTAGCCAGTCTGCATTTACTAGTAACAACATGTTCTTCAGTTCTGTGCTGGTCGGCTTATCTGGTAGCAAAATGTGGTGATCTGGATGATTTTTCCTTTTCTGGCACATTCCGATATTGTCTAGACAATCTCTGATTTCTTCAACAGTTGGTGTCATTTCAACATCTCCGAAGCGAAACACCATCCTCTCATCGTCCCAAAATCGAGTGACCACCTCAATGAACTTAGGCCAGACTCTGAGATTCATTATTGACGGGAGGTGACCTAAGTGAATGGAGAGTTCTCTTTTCTGATATGCATTGAGATTGTACCACCATACACAGAGGAGGTTTGGCGTCTCGGTGACCATTTTGAAACTCAAGTGTTGCTTAGCCATCTACAAAAACATACAAATAATTAGATACCCCCCAAACCCAAGACACAACACTTTGTCAAATAGCGTATACATCCTTCAAACACGTAAGTATGAGCGTCCGTTCGGGCCGTGGGCCCTTTGGACTCAAGGTGGTCTTTCTAATGGACCCGACACGCCTTGGGTATTGGGTCATCTTAGGCCAATGCGCTAAATTTCAGGGATTTGGTCTTGCTCTATCCTAGTATGACTGAGAGTGGGTTTTCTTTAAAGTGGATTGGTGACCCAAGCGGACTACTTGGGCTGAGACAATTAACGACCGTTGACTATCCAGTAGCCAACTACATTCGTCAGGGTGTCCCGAGAACAATTTGGATAACGAACGACTGCGGCCCGCATAATCG
>NW_026026407.1:0-922 GCF_019186545.1 Solanum stenotomum
ATCTCCTACACCTAATTAAAGACTTAAAATATGAGGACACTTTTGAAGTATTTGTCTGTCATGTATTAGATGAACCCTTACTTGACACTGAGGGACCTAGAGGCTATCTAACTAATGTTGGTGGTGAAGGTGTTGATGTTGACCTTGGTGAAGAGGGTGAGGCTGTTAACTTAGGTGGAGAAGGTGAGGCTGTTGACCTAAGTGGAGAAGGTGAGGCTGTTAACCTTGGTGGTGAGGGTGTTGATGTTAACATTGGTGAAGAGGGTGTGGATGATAACCTAGGTAGAAATGGTGTGGATGATAACCTAGGTGGAGAAGGTGAATCTGATTTCTTGAGTAGTGATTCAGATCTAGATATACCTTCAGAAGATGGTTCAGATATTGATGAGGAGTTGAGAGCTTTTAGACAAGAAAGAAGAAACAAAAAACAGAGAAAAAAGGCTACTGAATTTGAAGAAATACCAGTTGGAGAGGCTGGTGGTATACATAGAGGCTTTGAGGATATTGAAAAAAATAAAACTGACAAATATGCAGGAAAATTAGGTGGAGATGAGGATTATATTGATAGCTCAGACTGTTGGAGTGATGATAGTGATGAACAACTAGATGTGGATGCTGTTAGGGGAGTAGATATAGCTACTAGAAGGAGAAGCAAAAAAGTTAGGTATGATGAAGATTGTGAAGTTTCAATATTTGAGCTTGGAATGGTCTTTGAGGGTGCAAATCAGTTCAGGAAAGCAGTGGCAGATTATGCTGTAGAGTACAAGAGGCAGTTAAAGTTAAGACCTAATGAAAAACATAGAGTGAGGGTGAAGTGCAAACATGTTAACTGTAAGTGGTTGTTATATGCTTCCATTCAGAGGGACTCAGGTGATTTCATTGTGAAGAACTATTATCCTGTTCACAAGTGTATTCCATTAAA
>NW_026026408.1:0-840 GCF_019186545.1 Solanum stenotomum
TCGCCTAGGAGTTCGTCTTATGAGCATTTCAGATAGTGGTGTAACGGTTCAGAATGGGGCAGAATCTTCTTTGGTAGTAGAGGTTAAGGAAAAGCAAGACAGTGATCCAATCTTGCTTGAACTTAAGGGTGCGGTCCACAATCAGAGAGTGGAGGTTTTCTCCCAAAGGGGCGATGGTGTACTTCGCTATCAAGGTAGATTGTGTGTTCCTGATGTGGGTGAATTGAGACAACATATTCTCGTAGAAGCCCACAATTCCAGATATTCTATTCATTCAGGCGCCACTAAGATGTACCGTGATTTGCGGGAAGTCTATTGGTGGACTGGTATGAAAAGAGATATAGCAGACTTTGTGGCTAAGTGCCCCAATTGCCAGTAAGTCAAGGTAGAACATCAGAAACCAGGAGGTATGACTCAAGAGATTGACATTCCTACTTGGAAGTGGGAAGTGATCAACATGGACTTCATCACAGGTTTACCTCGTACTCGCAGACAACATGACTCCATTTGGGTGATTGTTGATAGGGTTACTAACTCTTCTCGCTTTTTGGCGGTCAAGACTACAAATTCAACGGAGGATTATGCAAAGCTTTACATTAATGAGATTGTGAGGTTGCATGGGGTTCCTTTGTCTATCATCTCAGATAGAGGTCCTCAGTTTACCTCTCATTTCTGGAAGTCATTTCAGAAAGGTCTTGGTACTCAGGTTAATCTTAGCACAGCATTTCATCCACAGACGGATGGTCAGGCAGAGCGTACCATTCAGACCTTAGAGGACATGTTGAGAGCTTGTGTGATCGACTTCAAGGGTGGTTGGGATGATCACCTTCCTCTAATAGA
>NW_026026409.1:0-362 GCF_019186545.1 Solanum stenotomum
CAAACTGACGGTCAGTCTGAGAGGACTACTCAGGTGTTGGAGAACATGCTTCGGGCTTGCGTGATCGACTTTGGTACTAGATGAGATCAACACTTGCTATTGACAGAGTTCGCCTACAACAACAGTTATCATTCTAGCATTTGGGATGGCACCTTTTGAGGCACTGTATGGTAGGCGGTGTAGATCACCTATTGGATGGTTTGATTCAGCGGAGGTGGACTCCCTTGGTACTGATATTCTTAGAGAGGATATGGAGCGTGTTCGAGTGATTCAGAGTAGGCTCTTGACTGCCCAGAGTAGGCAGAAGAGTTATGCTAACAGGAGGGTTCGACCTTTAGAGTTCATGGTGGGTGATCGAGTTT
>NW_026026410.1:0-343 GCF_019186545.1 Solanum stenotomum
CAAAAGGGGAAAATCGCTCCTGACGGAGTGATTTTGTTCTGACAAAAATTGACGCCACTCCGCTAAAAGAAATAAAAATCTCTGCCGATTTTCTCAAAAAAATATTTTTTCTTTAAAATCGCTGCTATTGCAGCGATTTTATTTAAGAAATTAAAAAAAAAAGTTCTGAAGTTAAATCGCTGCTATAGTAGCGATTTTGTTTAAGAAATTATTTTTAAAAAAAATAAAAACATCCTACCCTTGCAGAGAATTTAATAAAAATTAAAAATAAAAAAAACTGAAGCCAGCGATTTTCATAAAAAGCTTTTTTTTTTTAAAAAAATCTTTACCCTTTCAACGATTT
>NW_026026411.1:0-773 GCF_019186545.1 Solanum stenotomum
GCTTCTTCTCAGCTAATGTAGTGTCTAGCTTGAGTTGGAGTGTAGTATAGTCGAGCTCGAGGCTTTGATTTTTCCATCTAGCTCGTCTGTTCTGGTACCTGTTGAAGACATAATTATGTAAAAAAAATAATTTAAAAAGCCTTTAGATGAGACAATGTTTATTCCACTATACAAAAAAATAGGAACTATTGACAAGTGTCGTGCCAAAGCCACCTTGTCCAGAAAGTCATCTGACACATTTTTATCAGAAAATTACATTATATATATACATATAGGTTTTTTTAATTATGATATATATGTACTTAATGTTGAACCTCTAAGCTTCTTTCCTCTAAGCTTCTTTCATGTGATTGGTACTTCTCTATATGGTAGCTTCATTTAATGACAATCCTTGCTCTGTTACTACCACTAAACAATAAAAATACTAAATCCCAAACGCGAAGCCAAGGAGGGAGAAGGTTGTTCGATTGAAGCCGGATCTTTATGATCAGAAATCTCTTTTTAAGAAAAGGATCTTTATGGGAAAAGATCTCATTTCACATTGTTTGTTTCCTTCCCACACCTCCAAGTCTCCAACACACCGTATCTTTACTCTTACTTTTTTTTGTTGTCTCTCACCGAGGGGAAATGAGATCTTCTTGGAACAACCTTGGTTTGGTGAATTGAAGTTATATTACCCCTCCCCCCTTCTCACCAACCACACCTCGATCGTTAGTTTTTGAAACTGGTAAATAAAATGCATATCGAAACATAATTTCAAATTATAAAAAAAA
>NW_026026412.1:0-1308 GCF_019186545.1 Solanum stenotomum
CAAATTTAATTTTTTTTTGGGGAGTGGGGGGGCTGGTAGGAGGTGGGTGGGGAATGGGTAGGGGGGTCGAGGGTAAGGGTGAAAAAATGAAATAATATATTTTAAAAACAAACTTAATTTTTTTTCTTTTTGAAGGGGGTGAGGGTTGATAGGGGGCTGGGGGGCGAGGGTACGGGGTAAAAAATAAAAAATTGAAATTAGAAATATCTTTTAAAAACAATTTTTAATATATTTTTGGGAGGGGTGGTGGTAGGGGTGATGGTGGGGTAAAAATATTGAATTTAAAAATAAACTTTAAAATTTTCTTTTTTTTGGGGGGGGGGGGGGGGGTNTTGAGTGTAGGGACAAAATAAATTGATTTTTTCAACAATTTTTTTTTAATTGGAAGTTGGAAAAGAGTTTTGGAAAATGTTTTCCTTAAGTTTTGAAGGGAAGTCATTTTCCTTAAATTTGAGGAAAATGAGTTGATTTGGAAAACATTTTCCAAAACATTTAATCCAACCAAACATGAGAAAATTGGAAAACATTTTTTCCTTCATACCAAACACACCCTGAAAGTTTTTACCTTTTCCAAAAAGTTATTTTCAAAACATTGTTTGGTTATGCATTAGAATGATTTTTTGTTTACTTTTTGAAGATGAGTTTTTCAAATTTGACATCAGTAATAGTTTTTTCAACTCATTGTAGTTCAACTTTTTGCAAGTGCGATACATTTCCAATACAACTCCAACGTCAAAAACTGCTATTGGAAGTTTCAATCAAATCTATGTCCAATCGCCTACTTAACCATTCAGGACCTACATCCAATATCTCATGCTAAATACTATATTTGGGAAGTTTCAAGATTAAGAGTAACAATAGCTAAGACGTAACACAAACTCTAAAGAGAAAAGACACTCCAGTTACTTTGAAGTTCTATATATTCTTTAAACTTATGACCCCAAGGCCTAGCTTGAGTGGCAAGAGGTGGAGGATTTGTGGCTTAGGTCGCAAGTTCAAGCCCCACACCATGCAAAACGAAGTCCGATATTCAAGTGGAGAAGGGTAGAGGGACATGCCCATTATCCACCTAGTTTAGAAGGCTGTGATTGGTCCAAAGGGCGGGTCACAGACGAATTTCTTGGTTATAAAAAAAAAGAATATTAATAAAACTTATTCCTTCTTTTTATTTCTGATAAGTAGAATTTTGAAACTAGTCATGGTGGACAAGTTTATGGCCTTTCATAATACTGAAATGAAGAACACTGACTCGCGCCTATTTTAAAGGCATGATATCCTCAGCTCACCATACTCAAATAGATTTCTACA
>NW_026026413.1:0-202 GCF_019186545.1 Solanum stenotomum
TACTGGAGGATCTACATCATATGCCCGTGCTTCCTACGGGGCTAATGCCACCTATAGTGGAAAGTAGTACCGATGAAAAAAATGAATCATGGATATTGATTAAAGAATGGTTAGATGAGAAACCGAAAGGTTCAATTGTTTATATAGCTCTAGGGAGTGAAGTGACGGTTGGTCAATGAGCTAGCTCGTGGGTTGGAGTTAT
>NW_026026414.1:0-1053 GCF_019186545.1 Solanum stenotomum
GACAAACTATCCACCCTGAGTTAATAATCTTGTGTAGTTCATATATAGGAAGGGACGGGAGAATAATTTTAGGTAGTCGAGTGAGGTTTTGTCGAGGTTCCAGTTCGTAGCTCCAGCTATTACATTAAAATACAATAGGAGAGAAGGGAAATATACAAGATCATATCTACTCCACTAGTACTGAGTCTTCATTTTGAATCTTCGGTTATCGCTTCACCCTCTTTGGGTAGGTACATCGATTCCAAACTTTCATCTTGATATTTGAATTTATGATCTGAAACTTATGATTTGACTTGAGTCGTTGACGCTCTTCCGCATGATATTCTTGAATGCTTGTTTTCTCGAGAAGATGATTCTTGATATGTTGAGCCGTTACATGGGTTGAAAGCAACTCTAAATGTAATTGACATCTGACATTCTTCGTTTCTCTAATCAAAACGAGGATTTTATTCTTGAACTTCAAATTGGTATACTAGGTAGAAACCTGCACGCCATAAAACAAAACAAACAAACGAAATAAATTTTTGCCCCAGTATGCACTAGGAAAATTTTGTGAGTTATTGATGAAAGATATAAAAGTTTATACTAGACATAATAATAATATACTTTTATAAAATAAAATAAAGGGAGATTTGTGCCCAATATAACCAGAGGTTATTACGCCCTGTGAAGTCATAAAAAAAAAAAGATAGGGGTTATTGTGCCATACACGCAACCAGGGATTATTGAGCCCTGTAAAGACATGAAAAATAAGATAGGGGCTATTGTGCCCTATATGCCACCAGGGGTTATTGTGCCCTGTGAAGTCATGAAAAATAAAATAAAATAAAATATGGGTTATTGTTCTCTATATGCAACCAGGGGTTATTGTGTCCTGTGAAGATATGAAAAATAAAATAGGGGTTATTGTGCCCTATATGCAACCAGGGGTTATTGGTGCCCTGTGAAGACATGAAAAAAAAAAATAAAAAAAATAAAATAGGGGTTATTGTGCCTTATATGCAACCAGGGATTATTGTACCCTGTGAAGACATAAAAAATAAAATAGGGATT